>NC_043714.1:27832079-27976082 GCF_006229205.1 Suricata suricatta
ATATAGAGTTGTATCTGATAATTTGCAAGTTCGTACTATTATTCTGTTCTTTATTATCATCTCTCTCATCAATTTGAAATTCATTTTCATTTATGCTGTAAGTTGGGAATCCAATTTTATGTATTTTTCATGTGGAAAACCAACTGTCACCGAATCCTTGTTTGTACTTTTTCAATGGTTTCTCTTTGCTCCTAGAATCACACAGCACAATTCCTTATTTTAATATACTTTGCTGTAGAGGATCTGGTCCCCTCTGCTTTCCACAGATCCCTTTTGACTACCCTGCATTGCTGTGCTGTTGCTGCCCTCGCCTCCTTTGTGGTCCTGGAACATACCGGCCTCTTCCTCCCCAGGGCCTTTGCACTTCCTATTTTTTTTCTTTTTTTTTGGAACGTTTTCCTCCCCAGGTTTTATATGGTCGCACCCGGTCATCCAAGCCTTCCCTAACCACCCAGTATAAAACCTATCCTCCCTCCCTCCCAAACCTAGGCATTATTTCATCCGTGTTACCTTAACCCAATTTATCTGTTTCATTCATCACATTTATGATCTAACATTTGTTTTGATAAATCATTTCTTTTCTTCCCCCACTGAAATGTAAGCTTCATGGGAACAGCAGGCCTTGCCTGTTTTAATGATTTGCTATATCCTCAGAATCAAGAATTGTGCCTAGGAAATAGTAGGCCCTTAATAATTACTTTACGGGGTAGACCGTCCTTTTCTTCTGACTAAAAAAGACTTGATTTTGAAAAGGATTATTCTGCTGAGCATAATGAAGTTTGATTTGAGGTATCACGAAGATACTTAGGATGAGAACTGGCTGGACAGGGGCAGGGGTGACGGAGAACGAGCAGTGGAGGAGGGGTGGCAGGCTGCACCAGCTTAGGTCTACTTGTGGGAGACGAGCCTGGTCTGGTTGGCTTGGAGCACTGCTGTTGGCTGTGGTGTGTGCTCCGTGCCAGGACACTTCCTCTCTGGCTTATCCTTCCGGCTTCACCGGATCTGTAACCTGTTCGCAGAGGCCTTTCTGGGCCCCTGCATCTAGGGCCCATCGCCACAGACCTGGCACAACTGGCAGAGGGACTGAGTTCCTGAGCACCCTGCACATTTAAATGTGTATGTCAGGTCTCTGAAAGCAAGCATTGAAGCCATTAGATGGGGAACTCCTGGTCGGGGTGCCTGGGTGGCTCAGTCGCTTAAGCGGCATTGGACTCCCGATTTCGGCTCAGGTCCCTGAGATGGAGGCCAGCCTGCTTGCGACCCTCCCTCTCCCTCCCTCTCCGCCCCTCCCCCCTGAGCTCCAATGAGGCAGGGGTTTTTCTTCAGTCATTTTTGCTGTTTCAGCAACAGGCACAGAGTAAGTGGGCAGTAAGTACTTTCTGAATGAGTCAATAAATGGTTTTTCTACAGTTTCTTTTGTTTTCCTGTTGACTTGTTTTCTACTTTGAGGCTGCAATTTATCCATCCATCCATCCATCCATCCATCCATCCATCCATTTTATGCTGGACCTGAGCAGTTAAAGCTGTTTGCTTGGAATGACTCCTCTGCTCTAGAAGACAGTCTGTCCGGCTGTGGTGCTGTTTGTCTCCGTGTCCGAGCCTCCTGTCCTCTGTGGCTGCCGCTTTGCAGGCCGGGCTAACTTGGAGGACACTGTTGCTTTGTTACTCCACCATCTCTTAAGGATTTCGCAGTCACAGGGGCGGGGAAGAGCTCAAGTAGAAAGTCCGTAGGGCTTATACATGCCAGTCCAAGACAGGCTCACTGGACTGTGGCTGATAGAGAAGTGCGAGAACTCAAGTCAGACCAAACATTTATTTAGTGTTTGCTGTATGCAGGAAGCTGGTATGTGCCATGGGGGACGCTTCAAAGATAAAGTGTGCCCCGAAGGGTAAATGAGGCAGCTGGGAAGGATGCACGGCTCTCCAGGATGATCACATTTTGCAATGACATCAGGACATACAGAAGGAGAAATCTTGGAAACAGATGTGACGCCTGGTAGACAGTTGGCTTTGTCTGACAGAGCGCCCAAAGGCCAGCCTGAGACTTTAGGAATTATCTAGGATGAAAGAAAATATTCACAACGGTAACCTTACAGGAAGGTCCTGAAGCATTAAAAAAAATAAAAAGAATCATAGTGCACTTTTTAACAAATTTTTAATGTTTATTTATTTTTGAGAGAGAGAGCGTGAGCAGAGGAGGGGCAGAGAGAGAGGGAGACACAGAATCCGAAGCAGGCTCCAGGCTCTGAGCTGTCAGCACAGAGCCCGATGCCGGGCTTGAACCCACGAACTGTGAGATCATGACCTGAGCCGAAGTCTGGTACTTATCCAACTGAGCCACCCAGGCGCCCCTCATAGTGCAGATTGTAGTTACAGAAGTAGAAAGATGGACCAATGAATAACTTTTCTTTTAAAGAATGACAAATAGGGGGAGCATATCTGGCTCACCTTAGCTAGGGTCTGGTAATCCTCCACTCCCTGTGATGAACGCTTGTCAAACACATCCTAAGAGTACATCCTAGAATTGGCAGTGCCCCTCCGACGGAGTTGCAGAGACCACTGTATTCCATAGGTGACAGCAAATCCACCAAGTTGCAGAGCTCAGAAATTCAGTTCCCTCAGGCAGCCCCGGTGGGAAACAAGGTTTGGTGACCCAGACACTCAGAACAAACTTTAGCCTAACCCTCTGCACACAGAATGGAGTTGGGACTAAAATGTCTGGGTGGGAGAGGAAATTCTCCCCACATGGTAAGAAACGAAGCAGGGGTTTGAACCCGAGATGGCCAGGCTCTTACTGCATTGGCCTTGAGGTGGCCGTCATCACTCTGCATCGCGCACAAGAACGTAAAGGTGGAGAGGGAGCTGAGCCCTTTGTCGTGGGGGCGGGGCAGGGGATGGAGGGGAGCAGGCACTGCCTCTGGGAAGGCACCGCCCAGCACTTGCTGAGGATGTGTGGTCTGCAGGACCCCTCCTCGGCCTCCCCGTCACTCTCTCATGGGTTCACAAGGCCCACAGTGAGAGTTAAAGGTGGATTTGGCTCAAGACTATGATAGGCAGCAAGCTCCCTAAATCATCAACAATCATAGGAGTAGTGGGCACTGTAACCTACTATAGGGAGTAGTCAGTTCCTAGAAATAAACAGATGAACCCCTGGGAACGGGGTTTATAACTGTGATTATGCTGATGGGGGGGGCAGGAGGAGGGAGCAGGGAAAATGTTCCAAGAGAAGGGCCAGGTTGTGTGTGTGGGGGCGGGGGCGAGGGTCTAGTCAGAAGCAATGTGTGAGTTTGGGGGTGTCCAGAAGTGAAGGGGCACAGACATAAAGGAATCAGGAGCTTGCCAAAGAAAACCCTCATTTGCTTCACCTTTGTGCCCCAAGGCCAGTCTCCAGTTATCAAGAAATCGCCGATTTCAAGCTCTTTGCTCAGAGGTTCCTGCTGGGGTTACAGCCATCTAGCAGGTGGGTTTTCCCGGCTGCTGGGCATTATCAGTCTTCTCAGGAGTGGCAGGCAGCGTGGGGAGAGGGCGTCAGTCTTCCGGGCTTGTGAAGACGGTCTGTTTGCATTTACAGAGCACTTAGCATTTGCGGGGTACCATGCTCAATACCTCATTTAATCTCCAAGACAACTCGTTAGTAGGTTCTGAACTACTGTCCCTCACTTTTTATTGGAAACAGGGGCAAGGAAAAGTCCAACAGCTTCCTCAAAGTCATCACAGGACTGGGACTCAGACTCAGGTCCTTTTCTGCAGTTTGCAATCCTAACCACCACCCTCTGGAGCCTGGGGGGGGGGCTGGGGGGGGCACATCCTCCCTCCTCTCACTGTGGGGAGCCGACTTCCCAAATCCCCAGACCCTGGTTATGCACGAAGGCGTATAAACTAGCATCCCTGGCCGTCCCAAATACCGAATGAATTTTAACAAGCTTTTATATAAAACTGACTTTTATTGCAATTTCAAAAGAAAAAAGACAATGTGATAAGTGCCTTTAATTACAATGTACCTGCTATTTACATGTAATTATACTTTTATACACAGCTTGAATAAGGTTCATTACATGTAAACTATAAGGTATTACAAGTTAAACTCGAGCCTTTTGGGAACATTCAGAATGGAAACACTACGGGCAGAAATACGCAGAAATCAAATACCCATTTCAGATCCTTAGGTACCGTTATTGGATGAATGATCAAGATTTGGCCACAGAAGAGATTTGTAATTATGCACTGAGTTGAAACTTATTCTTAACATGACCAATACTATTGCTATTATTTAAACTCTAAACATAATAATTAGATCATTAAAAACAACACAACTTGAATTTATATAGCACCTTTCTTCCGGAGATCAGAGCATTTGTGTTTATATTATCTCATTTGTCCCCATAACATCCCTATGAGGTAGGCAATGGTTGGTATCATTATCCCCATTTTGTACATGGAGAAACTGAGGCACAGAGTAGTTAAATAATTTGTTCAAGGTCACACAGTAAAGTCCATGTTGGAACAGGGACCACAGAGCTGTGAGCTCATCTCTAAATCCAATACTTTAAATTGTCCTCTCTGAGAACTTAATTCAATACCTCAATTCACTTTTCCAAGAAGTAAAATGTGCATTTTTTTCTCCCATAAAAATTGTTGAAATACTATAGGCAAGAAACAAGCCCTCTTGGGCAGGTGACAGACTGATACCACACTCTTGAAGTCTTTTTGTTGGCTTTTTAAATTATCATGACTACTTTCTTTTCCCAGTTACAACCAAGTTAGGTTTTTAAATGAAACACATTTGAAAGGATGTATCTGGTTGCCTAAAATTGTAGCTTTAGTGGCAATATTAGGCTATCCATAAACCAGGTTTATTCCTGAGGTTACAAAGAAAAGATCTAAAAATAATTGAAGTCTTTGAGGTCATCCTTCTCATTTCTACACACTAGGGTTTGCTCCTTAAGCGACTCAGAGTGGTAGGCAGGGAGCTGGGGTAATACGTTTCCCAGAGAAAACGGAGATGTGAGGAGTGGGAAGTCGTGGCCACGTCGCTTAGTTCAGATTTTATTCCTGTGTGCCAATCCCCCCATAATCAAATATGTGGTTGGTGCTCGGAAAAAAAAATTTTAAATGTCAAAACCTGAGGCATAAATGCTTGTTGACTTGAACATAAAACTCGGCTTGTGTGACATTTTTCACGTGCTTCTCCCGAAGGGGCGAGCCCTGTTAGCGGTGCTGCGACAGTCCCAGGCCACCAGCGGTTGGCGGTGCGGGCGTCGGAATTGTGCCTAGCACGGCTCCAGGAAAACAAGAAAGCCTATGATCAAAAAATAAATGCAAAACAACAACAACAACAACAACAAAAAACAAAAAACCAAGCAGGCTTACGGGACAGGTCAGAAACATCGTGTCAGATTCATGTGGTATTTTGCATGGTAAGTATATAAAAACATGTGAAAGGAATCTTCAGAGATAGCCCCGGGCTGCTGGGTTTCGCCTCTTTCCCTGGGGAAGGACGCGGACTGCCGTCTTTCAGGGCAGCCCTGACTACCTAAATGGAAGCTCATGTTGAAGGTTGTTTTTTTTTTCTCCTTCAGCTTAAAAAAGGAAAAAGAAAGTTTGTTTTAAACTCATGGCTTCCAACTTGCTGAGTTAAAAAACCAAACCAAACCAGACACTGTAGTAGACAGTTCTGCGGCACAGGCTCCGGGGGCTAAGACCGGCCTCCCTTCTCGTCTTCATGTCCTCGCACCTACCCGGTGTACTAGGTGAACTTCTAAAACTGGAATGTAAGGAGCATGAGCGAATATCCGTTCTGTTAACTTGGGGGGTGGAAATGACACTCTAGAGAACCCATCCAAATAATTAACTCTGACGACTTAAGAGTGAAGCTTTTTAAAAACAAACAAAAGCAAACCCGTCCTGGATCCTCAGCTTTGTGGAAAGTGAGGCCTCAGCTACTGAACCACCCGCTCATCTGAGTGCTTAAGAGAGATCTGGCTTCTCCCTTCACACATCAGACAGTTTGTCTACAAGTGGCCAAGTTATTCTCAACATCTGGTCGTTCCCCAGTTTGGTGCTGGAACGTTCCTGTGTCCTTGACACCTGGCAAAGCAGGCCGAACTCGTTACAAGGACCAGAGTCCATCAGCACAGTTTCCCGAGGGAGGGAGTAAATGGCTAATGGCTAAAAAATACTACACTCAGTTTACTTTCTAAATGATGAAGTCTTAGAAGAAAAGGGTATTTCTCCCTGAAAGGCTCAGCATCATCCTACTTTACGGTCAAGTAGTGGTCTGTTGCGCTAAGGATTTAACTTCACTGGAACTTAGAAATGCCTTGTGGGGGACAGTGAGCTTACCCCGTTAGAGCATGGTGCTAATTTTTCTGCAGTTGTGACTCAGTCCTCAACAGAATTTTTAAAAGTTCTTTTCCATGGCCCTTTAGTGCCAACCATTCTCATGAAAAATGTGGGCAGGTACGAACATGGTTCAGCAAGTCTCGTGACAGGAACACCCGGCATCCGCTTCCCTGGGGGGATGCGTGGCCTGATCCTGGCAGCCTGGGACACAGGACGAGGGACCGGGGCTCACTGGGCAGTGGCAGGAGAGGCTCCGGGCTGGCAGGCAGGACCCGTGATCTGAGGACTGGGTCCGTATTGGGAAGGGGTGTTGGGATGTCCTATGAATAGCAGAGAGCGGCCAGGGTGGGGAAGGGTACGGGTGGTGCTGTGCAGAGTGACAAAGGTCACCTGTGCAGAAGGAGCCAAGATAAGACTGGAAGAAATAGTGGCTTCATATCCCCATTCTTTAGACTTGCTCCTTAAAAGGACTAGAGTAGTGGAGGGGAAAAATTAGAAGGTGTTAAAACCAGTAAGATATTTTTCGAGGTAAAACTAATTCACATTAAACATTTCCAATATCGGAAACAACGTTCTCACTCGTGAATTAGACAGTTTGATCATTACAAAGACCTTTTGAGACAACGAGTCAAAACGCCATTGTCATGAATTATTTTTGAGTAAGAGGAGCACTTGGCTCCTGGCTAAAAAAGAGACAGTATGTCACTTTCTTTTGAGAAACTATCTTTATGAGGAAAAAAATGCATGGACAATGAAATGCAAATTCCTGTTAGTTTAGCTATCTTTCAAATTTCCCTGAAAACATGAGGTGCATTAATAAAACATGATATTTAAATAAAACTACTGCCAATTAAATATACAGAAGTCTGAGGAATGACTATTAGCAGCCTTTATCATCCGTTATATAAGGTGATCGAAGACAGCCATAGCATAATATATTTTTTAAAAATGCCCATAGTATATAAGTAGTGAGCAAAGAAGAAAAATTTAACTGCATTAAGATAAATGATTACCAAATGGAATGCTTAAAGAAGTTGCCTTTTTAATAAAAGTTGTAACATTTCTCATTTCATCTGGCATTAAGAAAAATCTGAAATAAGGAAGAACCTGGAAAAACAACGAATACTTTATAAATATCAGAGACTGGATGTAAACAGACTTAACAATGAGCAGTAGGAAAAAAACCCACTTATGAATATTTGTTCTCTTCCGGACCACGGTTTTTAAAATTTACTTTCGTAATTCAAGATAAAGACTACTTTCTCACGGTTTCTGGACTGATCTCTTTAAGTCACTTTCGATGTGTGTTCAGCTTGTCCAATGCCACTGTCAACACTAATGTGTTTAAGAAAAGGTAGAACACACAGAGCAGGAGACTACTACTACAGGACAAGGAGAATAGGTTTCACTGCAAAAAAGGCATATTTGATATTATAGACACGTGTTCCTATTTTTCACATCAGTCACTTATTCACACCGAACGTTACACTGTAACTTCTCCCAATGACACAGCACAGCAAGCCTGTCATCATTTCCAGGAAAGAGCCACCAGTACAGCTGTGCTTCCAGCGGCCACGACAAAGCTGGCCAGGTGTCAGACCCCGACACTTTCAGGAGAATGGCATCGCTAGGTCACACTGAGGAGCACTGATAGGAAATGTCCTTTACTCATTTACAGAATCCTAAGTCAGCCTCGCACCAGAGCACGCACCTCCGGCCGCATCACCGCTCGTAGGCTCTGCGGTGAACCCTCAGGGCTTCTAAAGAAAGTGAAATCAAATGCAGCCCTGTGGTAAGAGGCCTCGGCCCCTACTGTCCCGTGGGGGGAGGTGACCTCCCTGTGGCTCCGTCCTGGCTCACATGGCTTCTGTTGCTTTCGGCCAAATCTCTTCTCAACACTGATCTGAGGACACCTTATTTACATTTCCTCTGGTCATGCTGAAGATGTAATGAGCCACACACAGTAAAAAAGAAACTATTTTGAAATACCACTGGTTTTTTGGCTAAGAGAATTATGGGCACAATTTAAAATCTGAATTTATTAGAAAAATTATATGAGGGTAACATAGGAAGGTTTTCTTGTAATTCTTGAATGAAAACTGTTGGATAACTTTTTTCTATTTTGCTTTTATGCCAATAGTCATCACACTAGTAGGGCAGACATTCCAAATACATCTTTATATATGTGTGTGTATGTATATGTATATGTAATAAATGTATATATAAATATGTATATGTACATATACACACGTTTACTAAAGTAAATAAATGCTCTAAGAAAATGAAAATCAAATATGAGAAATAGATATAATGACTCTTGGATCATGAGGGCAGATGAATCAGTAATTAGCCTTCTCCTACAAAAGACAGCAGTACCTTCAAAAGCTTTAATAAACCTAATGACATCATTTGGTGGACAGGAAAGGAAATGTATGTGGCCCACATATTTGCAAAAATTACTTTCTTCTAGAATTTAAAGTTTCCTCAAACTTTTCACATAAAATAGGTCATACATTCATGCTGACTGCATTTGAGAAATAGTAAAGGCAGCATAAAAACTTCTTCTAAACTTTCAAAATATCTTACTAAAAACTAAGATCCTACTTTTAGGCAAGGTGAGTTTACAATTCTGGCTTATAGGACAAAAACCACTTCCTACAACTCAATTTATAGGTGTAATTTCACATAACATAAATTATAACAATGCATAATATGAATGTCAAAGTTGAATTTTAAAAATACAGAAAATATTTTTTATAATTACCTTTTACACATTGAAACTGTAACGTTTAGCTGAACATGAAACTTTTTAAAAGAAGCCATAGGCTTTTGTCCAACTCAAAGACCAGTACAGATTTTCAATGAATAAAGTAAAACTGATGAAATTTATGAAATACTGTACCTTAAGGTCAAAACCATGAGGATACATCAACACTACACTTCAGTACGGTACCCGGCGGTCTGAAGGGCAAGCCCGCTCCTAAGGTTACTCGTCCCTCCCCCGCCCCCTCACCCCTCACGGACTGTGCTCTTACTTCTTCTCAGGATTTAGGCCGGAGGGCCTTCTAGTTTCTTTTAAAATACACTTACAAAACTTTACTATACTTTACTTCACAACTTATTCTTAGCACAGCTTCTCAAATCAAGAGAGATTTCAGTGCATATTTTATGGCTACATTGCATAGCCTTTATTTCAGAACTTCTGGGGGAAATTCTGATAATGAAATCTCAAGATGATATGACTATTTATAAAGAACTTTTCTCTCTGGAAATGATTTTACACTTTAGAGATCATGCCCCCTTCCCTGGCAATAAGTAAAGACACCGTGAAATACAGGAATACTTCGGAGTGGCCAAGTGCTTCTCAAGGACATCACTGCAGCATGCACAGCACTACGTGTGCCATGTGCCGCGGCCATCGCCACGTGCTGAAGGAGCCCCGTGACATAGAGATTGTTGGCTCAAACTCATTACTACTAAGTAAGCAGTGAAGATGAAAATGAAAGATAGGAATTCGGAGAGCAGGAACCATGGCACCTTCCTGATGCACTTCTTCCCCAACCCAAGGGCGTTCTCCCATCCTCGAGTCAGTGATGATTGTGCTTAGGCTCAGGAGTCCTCATGGGAGAGACCAGGCTGATGGAAACATGATGGTAACCGACCAGTTTACCCCAACAAAGCTCACTTGCTTTTCAGATTTGTATGTGAAACAATTTCAGAAACGCATCACAGAGCAGTCACGAAATCAAGCCATGAATGCAAGGGACGAAGAAAACATGCCAGTGAGCTGAGGCCTACCGTGTTCGAGATGCTTCATCCTCCCAACCGCATGCTTTGTCGTGAGGGAAAACAGCAAGAGATTCAGTCTGAGAAGCCAGACCTGTCACAGCAGCATCGAATAACTGCGTCTTCCCCCCTTTATCAGTGCAGCCACACTGGATACCAGCAGGTTCCTTTTCAAATGAAAAGTGAACAAGTTTCCCAGGGTTGGCCTTAGAGAGTTTAGAGGTGAATAAATTCAAGCCAGGCTGTGCTCTTAATTGAAGTTATTTCAGCCACTGATTTTTGTAAAATGAAGGGGGGAAAATCCCAATAGGCAGTTTGCATTTGCAAGGAGTGGACTGCAGGATCCATCACTGTTTTCTTAAACATGTAACCGAATCTTAATGGAATTACAAGACCTTCATGAGGTGAACAAGGCAGTCATTCCTAGTCCTATTTTGTTCCCATTTTTTATTACCACCTCAAATATTTCAGCATTGCCTACTGAAATCACTGAAAACGATCCTTTGTGTTTACTCCACGGATTTCTCTAGTGAGCCAGATGACTTTGACCAGGAGCTCCAAGTACCATTTGAAAAGTTAGGTCTTGAAAAACCTTCAGTATTTTAAACACTTGATTAGGAAAAAGATAACAACTATGTGTAATTATCTAGCTTATGTGCTTTATGGTGTCTTTTCAAAATAAGAGTATAAATCATTGTACATAAAATCAAAATAGTTAATATACATTTTTTTTCTGGCACTTTCTAGAAATTAGGCATTAAACATAAAACATCTTATAAATTTATATAACAAAAATAAATGTTTACATTTTAATTTTAGATAGATTACCTTAGGGGAGCAGTTAACTTATGAAATCTCACACTGTTGGTGTGGCAGCAGGGAGCATCAGAAATACACATTCAAGTCCACAGCCCTTCAGAGACGGACGCCACAGCTGCCGTCCAAATATGTGGTCTGTGTCCCAACATAGAGATTAAGGCTCTCTGTTTCAGAGGAATGAGCTCTGGGCTAAAACAAGTGTACACGTACCACAATGTTCATTCAAAATACTGAAAAGGCTCTGAAGAGTTTCAAATACTGAGCGGGGGAAACACGCTTTGACTAAAAAAATAAAATAAAGCATCTAACAAGGACTTCAAGTACTCTGGGAGAGGCTGCCGCCGGGGAGTGCCCAAATCAGAAGGAATGAAGACCTAAGAGGGGCCAAGGGCGGCCCGGCCGCGCACCCGCAGTTCGGTTTTCCAGGCGCGGCTCCACGAGGAGGCCCGTGAGCTGACAGGAAGGAGCAACCACACTTTCTTCCCCTCTGAAAACCCCTAAGTGGAAGGCGAGGGCCAAGCCTTGGGGGAGAATTTTCTTGGAATGAACCGTTAGAAGTCGGAAGATTTCAAGGGGGAAGAAAGCCATACATTTAAACATTAGGGGCAGACAGGGAAAGGAAAATAAAACGAAGAAAACCCTGGCTCTTCTGAACGGCAGTACTTTAGGCCGGTGGGGTTGTGGGTCTTGATGAATGCGGGTCTTCCTTACATCCGGGCTTTCCTCACGAACAGGCCGGAACCACCGACAGCTGGGACCTTTCCAGAGGGTGCATGAAGGGCATGTGCTTGGGCGTGCGCGTGCCCCCCGCAGGCAGGGACACACGTGGGGACCCTCAGGTACGTACCTCACTGTTTCCGACCCTGCTAAACAGTCCGCACATCTTCAGTTGTCTTCAGGTTACGGGAGCAGCACAGAGAGTACGGCGGATATCGCTTCTCGTCTTCCACGGGAGGAATGCCCCCCCCCCCCCCCCCCCCCCGAGGGAAAATGCTGCCCTCCCCAGGCACAGGCCGTCTGGGGTTGTCTTCTGGGTTGCTAGAGCCTGGTGATGTCCCTGCACTGCTGCAGGTCCCCAATGCTCTCATAGTCATTCTCCTTTGGGAAAAGGCCGCGGTGGCCGTTGGTCTCTGGGGTGGCCTTCTCTTCCTCTCTGTTTAGAGCCTGTATTGCTTCATAATCAGGCTCGGGCTCCTCACTGGGTCTCACTGCTGCTGGAAGCGTGCTACCGCTGTTGGGAGTTTTCTCGAAGTCTTTAACAGTAGCATAGAGATCATTACAGGAAGAGGGGCAGCTCTGAGAGGCGCTTTGGAGGGACGGGTAGGTGGACTCCGGCGCTTTCAGAGACTGTCCCGATTTATTCCCTGACTGCCCAGGTTTGTTTACTGATGAATACATCGCTGAGATCTGGAACACAAAGGGTGAATTAAATAAGTGAGCCTCAAGTTTGACTTCTTCCTCCCCCTTTACTGTGGCAAGCTATTTAGCACTATAGGGATGTGTATGTCCCTTGAAGATTTTTTCTTCTGCCAGTTCTCCCCAGCTTTAGTGAGACAATATTGACACACAGCATACATAAGTTTAAGGTGTACAACATGGTAATTTGATACACATACATACTGTGAAATGACTACCACAAAGCTTAGTTAACTCCTTCATTACCATTTTGCGTGTGTGTGTGTGTGTGTGTGTGTGTGTGTGTGGTGACAGCGACAAAGATCTACTCTTTCAAGTGTGACGGTGTCCTTGACAGTATACATGCTCTCAGACCCCTGGGACTTACTCAACCGACAGCTGGAGTGTGTACCCTTTGGCCAACGTCTCCCCTTCTCCCCAGCCCTGCTGTGTCAAGAGTTTGGCTTTTTTAGAGTCCACATGTATGTGAATACATACAGCATTTGTGTCTCTATGACTTATTTCTTAGGATAATATTCTCAAGGTCTATCCAAGTTGTCACAGAAGATAGAATCTCCTCTTTCATGACTGAATCAGGACTGAATAATATTCCATTGTTTGTGTTTCTGTGTGCACACACACACACATGTATGTATATATTTATAAGGTATGCTTGTGGAGACGTATCTCACATTTTCGTTATCCATTCACTGGCTTATGGATACTTAGGATGTTTCCATGTCTTGACTGTGGTGAATAATGCTGCAGATATGTCTTCAAGACAGTGACTTCCTTTCCTTCAGCTATATACCCAGAAGTGGGTTCTTTATGCACGAATCTGACGTACACTACTAGAGAACAATTACATATGTTATTTTCAACTTTGTAAACAGGCGGTCCATGAGCAGAACCCATGACGACCAGTTCTCTCTGGTCCTGGGGAAGGAGGAGAGCAGGCAGAATGAGGAGGTCAGGAGGCCCCAGGACCGGACTGCAGTATTCTGTTTTACTCGATTTCTACATCAGAATATTTTACCCGAAAAAGAGGCTCGACTGCTTTAAGAAAAATGGGCAGAAAACAGATGTTACATGAATGGTTCTCAAAAGGCGGGTTTGAACTGGCAGCAAGCAGGATCTAGGAATTTATTAGAAAGGTAAGTCCTCAGGTCCCTTCCCAGAAGCACTGAGTCAGAAACTCTGGGCTGGTTCTGATGCCCACTGAAGTGTGAGAACCAGCGACGTGGACAAGGTGGGCCACTCTGCATCAAGGGGTCTGCGAAGTAGGTCCTGGATCCTGGCGGGCAATCTACTTACATCTGTAAAAGCATCATTTTCCATTACGTTTCAACTTCATTGCATATTACAGGTTAAATAGGCATTTACAGATGGGGATAGGTTTTCTTCAGTGGGAAAAATTCCTTCTTATTTGCAACCAGCCAACCCAGAAATGAAATGTGGAGGCAATTCACTTACAGGGCCCTCTTTCCTATGGAAGACACAGGACTATTTTCCAGGCACACCTACTCAGTCTCATTAACATACTCCCTAGAACCTCTACTATCGAGAGGGATTTAATTTTCTTTGGCAATGATAGATTAAACATACTAAGAGACATTTTTTGTGTGGAGGACTATTTTATTATTAGGAAGGATGGTTGGAAATAAGAAATATCCTTCATTATCTTCATTGGCCGTAATGATTGATTTATTCAACCACCCGGGAAATAAATGAACATGCCTCCCGACAGATGCTTGTCTTTCCAAGTGCGGGGAGAGATTTTCTGGCTTTCGCATATCTTACATGCTGTGGATGAAGTTTCCAGCTGGCCTCAAAGGCTTCGTAAGACAGGCCCGCTGCGTGTTAACTGGCCATTTGCATGAGAACGTTTCACTACGGGCTGGTGGGTCTGTTTCGCCAGGTCTTGACAATCCAAAGATTTAGGGCCAGAGGAATCATTTTAGGAAACTCTTTGCCATGTTGGTCTGACCCTTCTAATGAACATTAAGTTAACATTCTCACCTTAGAGATCTGAATGGGAAATTACTCTTGAAATGAAAATTATTTCTTTGAAATTAGGAAGAACAAATCACCTGCTTTTCATAGTGAGGTGCAAACATATGGAACTTATTATCTAAAAGGTCATCTAAGCCAAAAATGTGGACAGATTATAAAGGCTGAATCGTGGGAGGCAGTGAAGTGGGGAACCAGCAAGGTCGGAACTGCACCCTTTGCTCTTCAGTGCTGCCCCTGAGGGGGGCAGACACTTTACCTGCCCTGTCACGATGGGGGGGGCACCGTGGCTCCCCTCCTCGACCTGGCTCCTCCCCACGGCGCCTGCGGTAATACCCGGCTCCTCGCAATTACTTGGGTTTTCTTGTGCTTTACATTTTCTTTTAAAAGTTAAAGGCTCTTTATTAACTTGCAACTAAATGAACCCAACGTGCTGAGGATGTTGTAAATGTTAACACTTATCAAAGATGCTCAAGTCCTCTCATGTTCGGATACGTGCCTTCCAGGACATGATTTCTGTTTCGTATACAGCTTCCTTTCAAGCCTCGTTGCTATTTAGCTTCACAATTTTTCTCTTTTACATCTGTTCTTATAAATTACCCTCTTTCTTTTCCCCATTTCTCTTCCTAGGACCAACTCTTTCCCCATCATTCTGTTAAACTGGGATGCGTGTACTTAAAACTCATGTCTGTTTCTGTCTGGACTGGCTAACATTATGGTACATAAATACAAAAATAAGTGACTTTCATAATTATTTTTTGTGAAGCAGCTTCCTAAAATGAATATATGTGAATCACTGTTCTTTAATCTGTTAAAAAGCCATCAGTATAACTAGGTCCTATTTTCCCAAACCACAAACACTGTAAGATTAGAAGAAAAGTAATCTAAATTTGTACTTAGTCTCAACTTTATTTTTAAAGGATTGGTTTCCAGATCTCTTATATAGTCTTCTTTCTGGTCCCAAGTGGGCTGGCTCTGGTGCAGTGTGGACAACAGACTTCTAGAAGGTGAAGTCGCCAGCAGGCTGGTGAGGGGCGGCCACAGTGGACAAGAACAGAGCAGTGTGTGAATGAAACCCTTTGGAGATACAGTTCGGGGGACCTGCTACTGCCCAAGTCTGAGGCCCTGGAGGAAATGGGGTGTCACAGATGAGGCCTGGGGTTTGGCTTATGTAAACAGGTTAGACGGCAGGTCCATTCCCAGGGCAGGAAACACAGAAGCATATGGGCAACATTGCCTATCGAAAGTTCTCTTCTCTTTGAACTCCCAATGTGCGATTAGTCTATTTCATTTTTAAATACTCTATACAAAGTCCTCTGATAGGAGGGGTGTCCCTGCATGTGTCTGTCATTTTCTAAGACGCACAACATTTACCATGCTAGGAGCTCCAGACAGAAGCTGTAGACAGCAGGATAAATTAAGGTGGTCAGCTCTCTGAGCCTGGCTTGACATCATCACATAGACACTGGCTTGTACAGTGTTAACGCTTCACTGACAAGTTAGTGGGTGAGTATTTATTTAGCCCAGGTGCTCGGGAGAAGCCAGTCCTTTCTTGGTGGCTGCTGTGCCTGAACTGTCTTCCTGGAGCCAGTCACCTGTTCTCTGCCTCCAAATTCCTTTTTAAAACCTTCCCCCTCCACTTCCCAGACTGGAGTCAATTCCTTACACCTACCTGTTCCAGTTGCCTGGATGTTCCAACCCATGATTAATTTCCTTCAAAGGTGGACCTCCTGACTGCTAAACTACGCTCCCAGTTAAATTTCTCTCTTCTCATTCTATTTTCTCCCCTCCTCTTCTGATCTTTTTTTCCCTTCTATTCCTTTCTTCCTATTCCATTTCTTTCACTCAGATGACCTGTTCACTCTGTCTTCCTTTTTCTCCTACCATCTGCCAGTCACTTGAACTATAGTAACGCCAACATTCCCAAAGAGAGACATCCGCTTTTCCAGAGAAGAGTAACATGACAGTGCATTTATGCAGGGAGAGAAGCTCTATTCTTTAAACTTTCTAGTTATTTAAAAAGCAGTAAAACTCACCTCTTCTTCTGTGAGAGTTGGGTCCTCTTCCCTGGACTTGTATGACAATGAACTAAATCTCTGTTAAAACACAAACCAAGGGAAGATATAGTTTGAAGTCAATAATCCAACCTTTCTTTTGCATATGCTTTGCATCTATAAACATGTTTTCAAATGATTTTTTAGGGAAGAAATTATTTTCTACAAAGAAATTATGTCAAGGGGCACCTGGGTGGTTCAGTCAGTTAAGCGTTCGACTTTGGCCCAGGTCATGAGCTCCAGGTTCTTGAGTTCAAACTCTGTGTCGGGCTCTGTGCTGACGGCTCAGAGCTTGGAGCCTGCTTCTGATTCTGTTTCCCTCTCTCTCTGCCCTCCCCTGCATGCACTGTCTCTCTCAAAAATAAACATTAAACAAATTAAAAAATAGATTATGTCAAACAACTAAGGATAAACACTTCTAAAATATCTATTGTGTTGGGGCGCCTGGGTGGCTCACTTGGTTGGGCGTCTGACCCTTGATTTCGACTCAGGTCATGGTCCCAGGGTCGTGGGATTGAGTCCCATGTCTGGCTCTATGCTGACTGTGAAGCCTGCTTAAGATTCTCTCTCTCCTTCTACCCTTCGCCCCCAGCTTAGGCTCTCTCTTTCTCTCATACTTTTCATATGATGTTTTTCAATACCAAGTAGTATTAAATACCCAATGCCCTTCCTGGTCATTGGTGAATTGAACTCAAACTTCAGGGGGGTTCTAAATGCTGCTCTCTGTTGGAACACCCTTGCCAGCGCCCGGTCCGTGCTCACCTAGCTGTTTACTTCCTACCTCCCTCCTCCCCAAACCCCAAGGCCTCCTCACCCATCCTTACTCTTCCCTGGTGACCTGGAGAAAACTGAAGAAATCGGGAGAAATTTCTATGAACTTGTACCCTACCGCCCCTTCTCTGCATTCATGAATTTTCCTTCCTCCCTGTCACTAAGGACTCTCCGAGCCTCTCCTTCAGGTGATCCCTCCTCTTATGCAGGAGCTCTGCCTCCTCACATCTACTCATGAATATTCACGCCAGCAATTCTCCCGCTCCGTGTATGCCATCAGCTTTCCCCTCGCTGGGAAATCCCGCCACCCCCCTGAAACCATGCTGTTAGTTCTCAGATTCTAAAAACAAAACAGACGAACCCTTCTTCCAGTTCCATCTATTGCCTTCTCCCTTTATAGCAAAGCTCTTAAAAGAGTGGTCTAAAGAAGTTGCTCAAATACCTTTTCTCTTCCTCGGCTCTCTCTAAACCCAGTTCAGCCAAGTTTCTGCCTCTGACGCTCCCAGGACACCAATATCCAGTAACTACTGTGACTGTTAATCCTCAGCCCTCATCTTTCCTGACCCATCACTGTATTTGCCACAGCGGCCACTCCTCTTTTCCTGAACCGTCTTCACTTGCTTTCCAGGACCCTGAACTTGCCTGTTTTCCCCTCTGATTTAGGTGTCCTCTGCTAGTTCCCTTTCTTTCCCAGACCTGGGCCCTGGGAACTCTTCTGGTGCCGTTTACGCTCGTTCAGTGATCTCATCCCATGTCACGGCTTTCAGAAAAAAGTTCTGCCAATGACTTCCAAGTGTGCAGATCCAAGCCAGGCCTTCTCTCCTAAACCCGCTCATCCACCCAGCTGCTCTCTGCTGTTTCTACGCAGACATCCAGTGTGCATCTCAAACGAAACACGTCCAGCCTGGAATACCCAACCCTCTCCAAGAACTTGCCTGCCTGCAGTCCTTTCCATTTCTGTTAATGGTCATTCCATCCCTCTAGTGGCTCAGGCCAAACCTGGGACTCAGCATTGTCTTTCTTTCATTACACATCTGGTCCGCGGCAAATCTCGTGGCTCTGGCTCAGCTCCTCCCATTACCTCTGTCCTGTTCCAAGCCACCGTCATCTCTGGTTTGTGAGAACGGCTGCCTGATCTGCCTCCGTGCTCCTACCTTTACAGCTGAATTTAACAGTACAGCCAGGGGGGTCTTTTCCTAACCTGAGTCATCCATTCTTCTCAAGATTTTCTAATGATCCCTGTTTTATTCAGATTCTGAGTGAAGGCCACACAGGACGGGCCCTGGTTACCTTTCTCTCTGCCACTCTTCCCTCTCCTGCCGCACCTCCTCTCCCCTGGACAGGGGGTGGGTGGGGGGGGGGGAGGACAAGCTCCAGCCTCAGAGCCCTCACACAGGCCATCCCCCCGCTCCATCAATGCTTCCCCCAAATGTATATAACTTCTTCTCTCACCTCCTTGAACGTTTCACTCAAACGCTACCTTCACAGTGAGCACACCCTGACCACTTGATTCACAACTATACTCGCCTCACTTTCCTAATCCTCATTTTGTTCTAATTTTTCCCTATAAACTTTAAAGCCTTAAAATACCATATACTTTATGTGCATATGTCTCTCCCTCCCCACCAAAATGTAAGCTCCACTGGGGCAGGAAGTTTGTTCACCAGTGGACTCTGAGCACTTAGAAGATTATGCGGCATACAGTAGGTGCTTGCTAAAATCTTCTTGTGAATGAATGAATAAAGTGAATATTAAATATTTCAAGTTCTCCGAATTGCTTAAAATTAGGATTGTTTATATGGAGATGATGAGTTATTCACTCTTGTATTTCTGTCGAAAGGCAGTCTGATCCCCAGATGGGGGTTTCTATTCCCTACCGTGGTATCTGGAGAGCTGCTCGCTGGGAGTGGTTAGACAACTGATCTTCTCTTTCACGTGCTCGCAAGTAACAAAGCTTGAATTGCTTTCGGCATAATGGACTTTACATTAGTTTTATCATCTCTGGTCACATGAAGGGAAAACAATAGGCCGCACTGCGGCATTGGTGGCTCGGCTCATAAACACTCTGATGGGGGCTCTCAGCTGATGTCACAGATAAGAAGAGCGGAAACGCACTCCGGGAGTACCACAGAGAACGGCTTACCTGGTATGACCGACATAACCACGGCCCGGGTCACACTGCGACCATGAACGCCAGGTGTTTCCTTACGGCCACTATTGTACTGACTGACCCCTGCTGCTCCTTCCCACCAAAACCCGAGATGAGAACCTTGCTTTCTCCTGTGGAAAGAACTAACCTCAGGTAAGAGCTGACTAAAGAGGCCTGGGCCTGGTTAAGGAGCTGACTAAGGAGGCACTGACGACTGGAGATGTGAATTTCAAGTTACCATGGCTCATACATCAAGGGATCAGAAACAAACAGATAAGGCTCAGGGATTGTTACTACATTTGTGAGCTCTGTTGAATATCTAACCTTAAAAGTTATAGGCCATTGTTTTGAAAATGTCACAAAACGAAACCTTTCCCTTGATTCTACATAGAAGTATGCATATGATCAGACACAACCAGTGGCACCAGTGACTCTGTCCCCTCCGTGTGGTTCCTGTGCTCGGAGTCCCTGGATCGCCATGCTGCTCGAGGCAGCAACAGACAGAGAGGCTAAACGTGGGGCAACAGTTTACTTTCCATTTAAATTCCTGGTCTTCAAAATGAAGACAATAATACTTGGCCCCAATTAAACAGGAAGTAAAAATTGGAAAATACCCAAGTAAGGTGCTGAGAGAGAAATATTTTATAAACACGGGTTTTCAGCATTACTTGGGGGGGGGGTCGGGGGGAGTCAAACACGGGTTACACCAAAACAGCTTTCATCGTTCAACGAACCTGAAAGCGTCTGTGTGTATTTCCCAGGACGGTGTGCCAGGAAAAGCCCCAAGATTAGCTAGATTCCTAATCGTGACAAACGCACATGAAGCACAAGCAGGAGGGGACGGGGGCTCACCTTGTTGGTCTCCCTGGCCCCCTCTGCGGCTCCTTCCTCTCCTGGCTTGCTCTCTCCCCTCTCCTGAAGGTTTTCATTCTCATCCAGAAGTTTCACGGGGACGGGTGGTGGGGCTTCCTCTTCCAGATCACATGAACTTCCAAGAACAGCCTCTGCATTAACACTCTGCCGACACTTTTTGTTTCTGTCCACCGAGGCATACTCAGCGAAGTCCGCTTGCGGGGCTTGGGGCCCCGGAAGCTCCTTCAAAGCAGAAGTCGACTTTGACCTGCTGCTGTGGCCTTTCCCTGGGTTCACGGCCGCTGCCACCTCCTTAATTTCTTTCACAGTCTCATACAGGCAGTCCTCCACCATATTTTCTTGGGAGGAACTATCCTTGAGCACTTCGTACGGCCCTTCCGTCCCCAGGCCCGGGTCCCCGTCCACACTGCTCGCGTTAAGCATCGTGTCCACCGCACTGTCAGGAGGAATTCGGGGCAGTTCCCGGCTCTGGTGACATTTCGACCTCCCCGCACTGTCCTGGGAGTCCAGCAGATCCGAAGCTGAGGTCTGGACTTCCTCATAATGTTGCATGCAGGTCAGAGTGCTGTCTTCTGAAAGAACTAAAGCAGCAGAAGTATTAAAAATGGGGAAAGACAGTTCCTTAAATAACTATCACAGTGAATTGGATAATGCAAGGCTAGGTTAAATCAGGTGCTTTTTATTTGGACTCTTAACTGCAAAATTACAGGGGTGCCCGGCGGGCTCAGTCGGGTAAGCGTCCGACTTCGGCTCAGGTCATGATCTCAGGTTTGTGGGTTCGAGCCCCACGTCGGGCTCTGTGCTGACAGCTCAGAGCCTGCAGCCTATTTTGGATTCTGTGTCTCCTTCTCTCTCTGTCCCTCACCCACTTGAGCTCTGTCTCAAAAATAAACTATATAAAAAAAAATTTTTTTTAAATAAACTGCAAATTACAGATGGTATGATTGTTACTGGAGATTCTTATTTCAACCAGAGTTGAAACGAAAACCAGCTATTACACCTTTCTAATACAATATTTAATAAATTGTCTTGGCTACTAATTTGGTTCAGAGTTACTTTCATTGCTTATTGGTGGGACTCTGGTAGGCAGAGTGTCTAACGTGACCAGAGGAAGAAAGTGACATTCCATGGAGCCAGACTGTGAGCAGCTGGGCACCAAAATGGGGGGCACGTATGGGGACCACCCTTCCTGGCCTGGCCAGGCAGCCTCCCGTTTGGAGGGAATAACTGGGAACCATCCCCTTTGAACGGTCCCTTTTGTTTGCAGACATGATGGGAACAGCGGGGCACAGATGTGCCCTAACCAGCGTCACCTAGGGACTGCACGCCGTGCCTCTTCCTTCCGTCCCACTGCTCTGCCCCCACCATTTCTACTTCAAGTTAGAAAACCCAAATGTGAAATTCTTCGATTTCCACAGAAATGTGACTGTGTGAAACCACTCAGTTTTTCCGAGGGTCTGCTATGTGCCAGAGATGGTTGGAGTGCGGGGATTATTCAACAAAGCAGAGCCCCACTTTGCTGGTGCCTACATGGAGAGAACAAGTTATTAAATCACTGTTGCTCTATTAGATATTCTTTACATACTATATAGTCCTCATGTATACACAAAAAGTGTAAGTATATACGAATAAGTGTACTGAAATATGTATATATTCATACATATGTTTCTTATATCCTCTTTATATAATATATAGTCTTTATATATATATGTGTGTGTGTGTGTGTGTTATAACTTACGGTTTTTAATCTTTAGTGACTAACTGGGATTCTCTCCACCCCGTCGCCCAGGACAGTGTCTAACACGATGGCAGGCGCCGCTCTGTTTACTTGCTCATCACAGAGGGGCTGAAGGTTTGCCCTCCGGCCCCAGGCATGTGTCACGGAGGTCAGGGAAGGGGCACTGGGATCTGCAGATTCTGGGATGGTACTGCCCCCCTGCCCCGAGTTTCCTTAGCTGTACCCGGGGTAACAGGACAACCTCCGGGCTCAGGTGAAAGCACTTTGTAAACTGGAAAGTGTGAAGCAAGTGTGGTTGCCGTTTTTGTCAGGAGAGCGCGTGCGACGGGCAGCATGCAGAGTGGATGCAGGTGTGCCCGGGACCCCGCTTACAGATCGTGTGATCTCAGGCACACTGTCAGCCTCTCCAAGGTGGGCGGGGTTATGGCCTCCCAAAAGTGTCCACGTCCTAATCTCTGGAACCTGTGTGTCGTGTGTTATGTTACGTGGCAAGGGAGGAATTACGGATACAGATGAACTATCAGCTGACCCCGAGATGGGAGAGTAGCCTGGGTCACCAGGGGGGCCCAATGTAATCAGGAGCGCCTTTTTTTTCTTTTTTAATGTTTGTTTGTTTTTTGAGAGAGAGCAAGGGACGGGGAGACAGAGAGGGAGGGACAGAGATGACCCAAAGTGGGTTCTGAGCTGTCAGCACAGAGCCTGATGTAGGGCTCAAACTTGTGAGCTGTAAGATCATGATCTGAGCCAAAGTCAGATGCTTAACCAACTGAGCCACCCAGGCACCCCAGGAGTCCTTTTACGTGACATGGGCGAGGCAGGAGAGTTGCGGGGAGAGAAGAAGATGGTGGGAAAGGCTAGGAATCCAGAAATGCAGGCGGTCTCCAGCAGCTGAAACAGGGGAGGGAACAGATTCACCCCTAGAGCTTCTAGGAAGAAGTGCGTTTCTGCCAGTACTTTGACTTTAAAACTGCAAGTCACTATATTTCAGTTGTTCTGAGGCACTCAGTGTGCGGTCACTCAGGGTGTGGGGAGGTGTCGAAGCAGCATGTGCTGCGCTGTCCTTGCCTCTCAGCTGCGGACATAACGACAGCGGCCTTACGGGAGTGGTGCGATTACCCTTCCTGTCGGCAGTCTGTGGCTGTACGGACGCGCTCCCGTACAGACGGATCTTACAGCAATGGCACGGAGAGACCAACTAATAAATATTAGCTTTTCATCCGCATGAGATGGGTTTTGTTCTCTTAGTATTCCTATCAGTTTTAACAAAACCCAAGAGTGAGCAAGAACACATTTCCTAGTTTTTGAGGTACATTTTTTTGAAATGTGCTGGGGTCCGCATGGAAAGCTGGCATTTTTGCGTGACTTACTGTCCCCATTGGTGACTATTCCGTTCTGTTCGCTGCTGGCAGGTGCGTCTGTGGCCAGGCTGGTCACTGAGTGGCTGAACATCTCCTTGTCAGAAGGCTGCAAAAGCAAACATACCACCTGAAGAATCAGACTGCGGGCAGAGGAGAGTGGCCATGGATTTTTCTAAAAATTAAGAGCGCAGCAACAAAAAGCCAAACTCACTTAAACTAAGTGAAATTAAGTTGAATTGCTCAGTTCCACCAGTCACACTGTGAATGCTCATCGGCCACAGGCGGCTGGTGGTTCCTGCATCAGATCAGGAACAGAACGCTTCTACCCTGGGGGAAAGCTCTGTTGGACAGAGTTGTCCTAGAATCCTGGGGGCACTGAGAACCTTAAGGGCCATTTGCAGAGCTTTTGACCTGGCATCTCCAAGTGGGCTACAGGTAGGTCATGAGGGGTCAGTCCCCTTGCTCGAGGTAAGAAGGGGGCCCCAAGGCCCAGTGCCGGTCAGAACCGACCCCAGCAGAGCAGCCTTGTCCTTCCTTATCCCACAGGCCTGTACAATTCTGTTCTTTTCAACAATATTTAATTTTAGGGGCTCCTGCACGGCTCAGTCGGTTAAATGTCCAACTTCAGTTCAGGCCATGATCTCTCGGTTTACGAGTTGGAGCCCCGCATCAGGCTCTGTGCTGACAGCTCAGGGCCTGGAGCCTGCTTCAGATTCTGTGTCTCCCTCTCTCTCTGCCCCTCCCCCATTTGTGCTCTGTCTCGCTCTCAAAAATAAACAGACCATTAAAAAAAAAAAAGTTGGATGCCTACTGGACTGAACCACCCAGGCGCCCCTTCACCCTCCGGATGCCGCCACAGCAGTGGTCAGTGTGTAGGATGGAGGCATGTGCACAGCTGGGAAGTGGGGTTGACAGCCAGAGGCTGACATGGGGGTGAGGAAGGGGGTAAAGGGAGAGCGGAGAATCTAGGACAGCAGTGGGTGAGGTGTGCATGCAGAGGAGGGGGCAAGGAAACCCCCAGGGGCTCCTCGGAGGAAGGAAGCCCCGACAACTTGCAGGGCCGTGGGATGGGGTGACTGAGCCTGGAGGCACCTCCAGGGTGAGCTCTGACCCTGTGTGCTGGCTGTGCTGGCTGCTGGTTTACACCCTCTCCCCACAGCAGTTTTTGCCCGATCTTAAGGAATTTTGTCTGGGACCGGAGACACCTCTGTTTTAGCCCTGCCACGAGGATCCGGCAAGACTGACGATGTCGGCCGGGCGAATACGGGTGGCCCTATCCGCAGCTGCTGGGGGCGCTCAGCCAGGTAAGAGCATGGCCCTGAGTAGAGAGAACAAGGCAGAACCAGGGCACTCAGGCTGCTCCTCGCCCGGGGGCATCTGAGAGCCCCTCGGGGCTTGACAGGACCCCACGTGAGAGCTGTGGACACCAGCCGGGCCACATCGAGGCTGATGGGGGTCCCACCTTTCGGTTAGCTTCATGACCGGCTATTACCGGTCGAACTGGATACTCCCCAAATTTCTGTGGTAAAGTCATAACCTCCAACATCTTAGGAATGTGACCTTATTTGGAACAGGGTCATTGCAGATGAAAATAAGATGAGGTCACGCTGGAGTCCTTATAAAACGAGGAGGCTTGGACAGACACACAGGGAGAAGACCACGAAGGCACCAAGGGGTGGCCAAGATGGCGGGCAAGCCCCCAGAAGCTGGGAGACAGGCCTGGAACAGACTCACCCTCCAAGCTCTCAGAACAACCCACCCCACTGATGCCCTGATCTCCATTTCTAGCCTCCAGAATGTCAAGACAATACACTTGTTGTTTAAGCCCCACTGTTTGTGATCCTTTGTTATGCAGCCCTCACAAACTAATACAAGGCTGGAGCTGGGCAGAGGCTCCCAGCAGCAGGTTGGAGCTCTCTGAGGATCCTTCTGGCAATAGCACAATTGCATCCATTTTTGAAACTCTCCCAACCAAGCCGGCTGACTGCACGGGCCTCTAGCCATGCTGAACCAGAGTCCTTCAGAGGGAGGACATGAGGCGGACATGAGGTAACTCTGGCTGAGTCCTCCCCTGAGTCCCCTTAGGCTGCCAGCGTGTGGGAACACACTTATCTAAGTGGCACCCACGGACGTGTGCTATGGGCTCACCACATTCATCAGGTTCTCGTGGTCCCCACTGTGCTGCCGTGGCTTCTTTTCTCTGAAATGGGAAAGAAAACATCGCTGTCATATCAAGCATGCCATCTAAAATCAAACACACACCCCCCTTTGCTCTCCTAATATTTGTCCACATTTAAATCTCTCTTTTAAGATCCTGGTTTATTTTGCCAGCGAAGCAAAAGCCAGACAGTGACTCCACCACTTCTTTGCAGGCGTCAGGGTCTGAGGGGGGTCCAGTCACAGCATGAGGCGGTCACCTCTCTGGCTCTCCCCTTTCTCCCAGAGTAGAAAACCGAAGTTCACAAGAGGACTGAGGCACGTTCCTGAGCAGCCACTTGTCTCCTATCTAGGAAAGAATTTTCCTTTTTTTTTTTTTTTTTAAAGAAAATCCAGACAAACTCAGAGTTGACTACATAGTGCAATGGGACTGGGAAAATAATGAAAGAAAATACAAATTTTGGCACATCGGGAAGGATACATGCTCTCAGGATGAGTCATATGTACTTCCAGTCTATGGAAAAGTCCATCGAATAAAAATAGAATTTATTTTTACTCAGGACAGTCTAAAGAAAGCCATCAGTACTAGAGAATACACGTCCCATATTTGGATGTGGCAACAGTGACGCCTAGTGGGCATGTAAATAATTGCAGGCAGGCCCTCGCTAGTCCTGGAGAGCAAACTCTGCTGGCCTCTATTTCTGCATCTTCCTGACCAGACCCAGATCCAGCTGTAGAGCCGCAGGTCCAAACTGGGAAGGGACTGGAAAGCTACATGGTTTGGAGAGCCTGATTTTCTTCTTGACAGAGACTTCAGGGTAGGAAGTCCTATCCAAATTTGTAAATGACCCTTGTTGGGTCTCTCCTCAAGTCACTGACAGGAGGGTTTGGAGGTGGACCAGCCCCACAGCACCAACCCGCCAGGAGGCTGCATGTATCCTTTTTTAAATAACTTTTTAAAAATGTTTATTCATTTTTGAGAGAGAGAGGCAGAGCACGAGTGGGGGAGGGGCAGAGAGAGGATCCAAAGCAGGGCTGGGCTCTGAGCCTGTACAGAGCCTGACACAGGGCTCAAACTCATGAACCACAAGGTCATGACCTGAGCCGAAGCTGGATGCCTAACTGACTGAGTCCCTCAGGCGCCCCCGCAAGGATCCTAACTGACTGAGTCCCTCAGGCGCCCCCGCAAGGATCCTAACAGCATCTGGACACCTGGGAAATCACTCCCAACATGTTAGAAAGACCCTTGCTTCTGAGCAAAGATCTTTTTTGGGGGGAGTACAGGCATTCTATATGAGGGAGACATGGGAGGGAAGCAGCAGCTCAAGTCTAAAAACAACCAAGATGATTACTTCATCTCTCAGGAAAATTAATCTGTTTCTTAAGAAGTTGCCATTCCAGACTACAAATCTTTAATGGCCCTTTCAAACCACATAACAGCAATAATACTCTCTCAGGTGGCAGCAAAGAGTATCTTTAATGCACATCCTACTTAGATTTCTAAATGCCCATAGATGGGAAAACACAATATAAATTTTAACAAGGATGTGCTCAAAAGAATGGCAAGAACTTCATTCTGGGAACTTTCAAATACAAGGGATCCCCTAGGGGCTCCTGAACAAACTCGAATATGGATTTTGATTCAACGAATAACAAAAACGTCCTGGGATGCTCGGCGGCACAGACGCTGGTTCATTTTCACACGGGTTTTTCTGCGAACGTCTGTGGAGTGGGATTCCGTTTACAACATGCTCTTCCCGTGAAGCGTCATCTGGGCACAGGGACCAGGTTATATCAAGGTGCCAGCGGATCCACGTCAGCTCTCACCTGTCACAGCTGGAGCACAGAAAGATGAGGAAGCCGATGAGGAAGAAAGTGACGAGGGCCGCCAGGCTGCCCCACAGGACAGCCTGCATCTGTGCGCCGCTGAGCACGCTCCCCGAAGGCCCCATGGCGGGACAGGACGTGGCTGGAGCTGGTGGGTCGGTCAGTCCTGCAGAGGTGGTGACATGGGTGCAGAGAGCTCCATCCCCCTGCGGAGAGACCACTGTGTTTTTATTTTTTTATTTTTGAGAGACAGAGAGAAACAGCATGAGCAGGGGAGGGTCAGAGAGAGAGGGAGACACAGAACTGGAAGCAGGCTCCAGGCTCTGAGCTGTCAGCACAGAGCCCGACGCAGGGCTCGAACCCACAAACCGTGAGTTCATGACCTGAGCCGAAGCCAGAAGCCGGACACTTAACTGACTGAGCCACCCAGGCGCCCTGGGACCACTGTGTTTTGAAACAGCTTCTCAGGTGAAGTGACACAATCTTGTAATTAGTGCATGTCCCCCAAGGCAGGGCCGTGCGGGGGGGACTCTGCTCTCCCCCGGAAGCCTGGCTCCGGGAGAGTCCCCTCTGCCATCCAGGCCTGTGTTTTCCTCGCCTGAAAATGCACAGTGGGGACACACGAGTGCCCCGCAGTGTTTGAGGCCATGAACGGCTTCCTATTTGGCTTGTTTGGGGACAGATTCTTAATGTCCTCAAATAAAATAAAATTCCAGATACTCAAGTAAATGCTATTTGGATTTTTTTTCCCAGAGCAGTGTAAAATGATAGCTTTCACAAAAACGCAGTCCACATTTCCCACCTATCTCCTTAGCTCCCAAACCTACTTTTCTTGGAGAAGGTCTAAGGCCAATACAGTTAATGAAAGAGAATGTCTTTTATTCACCTTCATAACAGTAATGCGCTGTGAATATGTAACTGTTTTCAGGGCCAGCTCTCACTGCGCTTCGGTGCGCAAGTGGACACATGGAAGTGTGTGCTAAGAATACAGTAAATCAGACCTATGTATCAGCAGCTACAATCGAGGGCTAAGAGCCGCAACCCGTGTGCGCAGGCCTGGCATGTCCTGGGACCCGAGTTACATGCCTTCCTCGTGTGATCGCTGCCCCCAGCCTGTGAGGAGGGCCCTGCTCACCCCCACTTTCCAGACAAGGAAGATGAACGGCGGAGACACTGAGTAAGTTCTCCTACGATGTCACAGATGCTAAGTGGCGGGTGAGGATGTGAGTCCAGCCATTTCTGACTCTAAACCTGGAGTCTTAGCCCCGAGAGGAAGCTCCTCTCAATGGGGGGGCGGGGAGGACGTACAGCTTGCTCCGCACTTTGGCGACAATGCTGCTAAATGCAGATGGCCAGATGAGTTCTGCGAAATATTTCAAGAGTGAGGGATGTTGAAAACTACAGCCATATATCAAAACTTAATGATTATCATGGGAGATACAGGCTTCCAGTTATGGACTGAATCATTCATGGGAATGAAAGGCACAACGTAGGGAACACTGTCAGCAGCACTGCAAGAGTGTTGTATGGTGACCGGCGGAGCCACCACTGTGGTGAGCACAGCGTGACAGAGACACTGAGTCACCATCGTGGACGCTGGGAACTAATAAGACATTATATGCCGACTGTACTCAAAAGAAGTTTTTAAGGGTATTTATTGTGTGCGTGTGTGAGAGAGAGCGAGCAGGGGAAGGGCAGAGACAGAGGGAGACAGAATCCCAAGCAGGTTCCACACTGTCAGTGCAGAGCCTGAGAAGGGGCTCGAACTCATGCAGCTGTGAGTTCACAACCTAAACCGAAACCAAGAGTTGGACACGGACCCCGACTGAGTCACCCAGGCACTCCTCAAATAAGAAAATAATTAAAAAAAATTTTTTTAATGTTTATTTATAAGATAGAGACAGAGTGTGGACAAGGGAGGGGCACAGAGAGAGACACACACAGAATCTGAAGCAGGCTCCAGGCTCTGAGCTGTCAGCACAGAACCCGATGCGGGGCTCGAACCCACGAACTGCGAGATCATGACCTGAGCCAAAGCCGGATGCTTAACTGAGCCACCCAGGCACCTCAAGAAAATAATTTTAATTAACGATGATCTCTTGTCACAGAGGTCTTGTTTATAAACATTTGCTTTGCTCAATTCAAGAATATTCTAACTTAAAAGGAATAACCTAAAACTTAACCTCAACTTTCACGAATAAAGTGAGCAAATTATTGTGTTAATGAACAGAACTCAAAAAACAATTTTTTTTCCTGCAAAAGACTGTCCACATTTACATTTTCATTTGCTTCTCTGAAAGAGCCGTGACTGCATTTTGGGAGCACTGCGCTGTCTGCATCAAGCCAGCACCTGGAGGGCTCAGTACCAAACAGGAGCGCACCTTGAAGGGGCTCGGAGAATAAGAACCATTTCAGCAAAGGCAGTTGACCTGGACCAAATTTCCTCTGAGTGGAACACATTGCATTTATTTGAATATCTAAGGTTGAAGAATAATAAAGAGCTGGAGAAAAAGAAACTTTTATCTCCAATGTATGCAGGCTATTCTAGAAGAAGTCCATGTTTTCCTTGGGTCCCTGAATCAACACAAACGCTTCCTAACGTTCTCTAAATACATAAACATACAACTTCCTGTGGACCGTGGACCGTCTTCCAATGTCGGCTCTGCACTGCGCCTGCAAACAATACGGGCGTACAGTCATGGACGGTCAAATTGCTCTGGCATGTTTGCCCCTGGACAGCTATCACTGGATGAAAATAGCCACTGTGTCTCTTCGGATTTGTTGAAGCAATGAATAATTTACTTTAGACTACAAATGGGCACCGCAGTTCTAAAATATATTCAAGCAAACACATAAATCAAGGCGACCTATGAATATATATGATCCCAATTTTCGTATACGGGTCCAAAGGATAGCACGTTTTAGGAAACACAAACAAAAGGTATCTGTTGCCCTGGCATTCGGTTGTTCCTTCATTCATTCACTCATTCACCTGTACAACAGATTTGATCAATGTCTATGTATAAAGTGCCAGATTCCTAGAAAATAGTTTGCTGCATGAATTATTCAAAAGCCAGATATCCATCCAGCAGGCTAGTGTGGAATCTGTAGACCTTTCTCTATTTCTGTACACGTTTCTCTTCTTTTCTCTCTCCTCCTCATCAGGGAAAGCTGGTCGAATACAATGAAATATGTGGGGTGCCCAGCCTACCAGAACAGTGCAGGGAGAGAGAGGATGAAAGCGGATTATTATGAGCTACTGTATAAAAGATGTAACTCAGAGACAATGTGTCAAAGCTCCTGGCTCACTCCCCTTCAGCTAAAATTTGCTGAGAAGCTACTGAAAGAACTGTCTCGTGGACAAGGATCTCCTGACGGAAAGAATGATCACGGGCATGTTTCTGAGCCACGTACCTTGTACTCCCTCAGGGCAGGGGCTCCTGGTGTTTGCTCAGCGTCCACCTCTCAGAAGGCTCGAAGTGAAACCCGACAGGAGGACCCGAAGCACCACTGGCCACGGCGGCGCTGGCACTGCAGCCAGGACGGCTCCCCTTTTAGGGGCCTGGCGGATGCAGGGGTTTGCACATGCATGACCTCTGGCTCACAGCAGGACCTCCCGGGTGGTCTGCACCCGTCAATTCTTCTCTCCTGGTCTCTTCCTTTCTCTGGACTTCCATTTCCAAATTCTCTTACCCATTCCTTCTCTGGCCATCTCCTTAAATTTTGGTGTCGTATCTATAATTAAGATAGGACTGTCCCCCCCATGGATACAGATAACTACCCCCCATGTGCAAATGCACGTGACTTCCACGGTTCTGTTCTTGGTGGCACTGAGAGCACAGGCCTTGTGTGCATGGTCTGGTGCTGTCTGAGCAGTGCAATGGCCTGTCTCATGCACTGGCTTCACTGAGGCTAAATGCAGAGCTCAGGGGTCAATTTAGTGTGTTCTGAGAAGTGAGTGGGTCAGTGTCTTTCCATGTGGCCGAAAGCCTTATCCCAGGATTAGCAACAGAAGGACAAAATAAAGGACAGGAGGCACAGTATTTGGGAAGTAAAAGTCACTCCAAAAAGGAAGGTTCCGGCCACAATGATGACATTTTTCAGACCACTCACGGTGCCCCCTTTCCAACCAAGTTCCACATGGAAAAGATGATCTAAGGCTCCAAAGTCCACGATACTGCTCCTGGTCCTGAGGACCATCTTATTTGCTGCTAATGCCTATATCAAGTACGGTATTTTCTGCGCACCCAGAATTAATCCATATCAGAAATACATGCACAATTTGGAGTGATTTCTCATTTAAGAGAGAGATTGAAGAGAGATTTAAACCTGTTTCTTTCAATCTTGTTCTTAACTGACTCCATAAAATTATATTCAATTATAGAATATTTTCTTGAAGTTCAAAAAGTATTTCATTGTCAGATCACATGGATAAATATTCTATGAGTTACTCAACATGGAGAGAAGAACACCATTCATTGTACCTCAGCTCACATTTATGATGGTACCCAAATGCCCCACTAGGATGAGTTGTAGATGATAATATTCATCAGAGTAATAACTGCATATCAATTGTTTAAAATGTTTTAATGTCTTTATTTTATTTTGAGAGAGAGAGACAGACAGACAGAGAGTGAACAGGAGAGGGGCACAGAGAGAGAGGGAGACCAGAATCAGAAGCAGGCTCTAGGCTCTGAGCTGTCAGCACAGAGCCTGATGCGAGACTTGAACTCACAAGCTGTGAGATCATGACCTGAGCCCAAGTCGGATGTTAAACTGACTGAGCCACCCAGGCGCCCCCAATTATTTCTGTTTTTGAACAGACTTTGTTATTGGCTGCATTGATGTACAATCACAGCTAAGACTGTCACTTAAGACAAATGTGTTATTGTTGTAAAATAGACAATGGTACCCTCCCTCCCCCAAATTTTATACAATTCAGACTACTGTGGGAACCTGTCATTTGACCCTAAGAAAGGTTAGTAGTTGAGGTTATAGAACGTCTGTTGAGGATCCTCTAAAAGGATCTGAAAAGTTTGACAATAATTATTTTAAGCAAAATTATTTTGCTCCAGAATCTCTTATCCTTTTATATCCTTGTATGTTTTTAATCAATAGGTGATTTAATCAGTAGAAACACTGGTGGCCTTTTACTTTAAAAGCAGGGGCCACTATTAGCCACAAGGTGGCGGTATGATCCTATTCTCAGCCCTAATCTTCAGCCTCTTCACGGACAGCTATTCCTGAGGTTGGTGCCTTGTGCTAGGCATTTTGTCTTCATTAGCCTAGACTATCAGCCACCAAAATCAATTCCAACAGGAAAGAAAACAAAAACCAGATGGAATTAATGAAAGGTGACAACCAGATGACAGCTATTTTTTTTAATAACCTCCTTAACAGGTAGGTGCTCTGATCATGGCAAACTCTGTCTATAAGTAATAGTTTGGTGGAGTTGAGATGGCTGGTGAGATTAGCTGCGGAGCAGACACTTTAATTCCTCCGAAGTAGGCTTAGGTTGGTAATGATAGTCATTACCATTTTACAGCTGTCCTAGTCAGCTCGTAATTAAGTATGACAGAAACCGCCTCCACTCGTGACCTCTCACTGACGGACAAAATGAGGACGGGACCCAACCCCATGGGAATTCTTCCTTCCTGGTCATTACCAGGTGTGGGAACCATGAGTTAAAATGATGCTTTATGAGCTAGGGATTAGCCGAACAAATTTAACAGTGGCTGAGAAGCTCAGTTCTCTGCTGGGCTCCTGTCCTGTGAGGCACATTCTCAGATGCACGGGCTAAGGCTAAATTAACCTCTCGATAGAATTCTCGAGTTCCCTGCAAGAGTTTGACACTAAAGTATTGAAATTCATGTCGATTTCTCTTCCCTTTCTCTTCCCGGTAAGGAGACTGGGATACAGACCGCCTGTGCGCTGTCCTCTGATCGCTGAGCAGCCACCGAAGCAAATGGCTGCTGTCCCTCGAGCTAAGGGACAATGGTTCGCTGCCAAATAAGGTTGTTACAAAGATGTCCCCGTTTCTGGGGCGCTGGGGTGGTTCAGTCGGTTAAGTGTCTGGCTTCAGCTCAGGTCGTGATCTCACGGCCCGTGAGTTCCAGCCCCACGCTGACAGCTCAGAGCCCGGAGCCTGCTTTGGATTCTCTGCCCGCCTAGCTCTCTGCCCCTGCCCCGTTCACACCCAATCTCTAAAATAAAAACATTAAAAAAAAATCTAAAGAAACAATAAAGATGTCCCAATTTCTCTTTTTTCCTGAGTGGAGGGAAATACACCCAAAGAGCGGAAGGTGGTGAAGGACTTCAAGTATGATTTTCTTATAGTTTCTTGAACTATAACTTTTAAAACATCGCTATGGAGCAATGACTTGACGTCTCTCTCGGCAGCCGCCTGAGAGAGAACCACACCACCTGGGAGCCCGAGAGAGAGGAGCCTGGAAACCTTTACTGTCACAGGCTGACCTGTGATGGGGTTGCTGCTTCAGGCTGCAAGAGCCAGGCGTTCGTTCGGAGAGCAAGTTCTAGATCCTTAAGGCCATCTGTCAGCATAACCTGATTACTTCTCGCACGGAGCAAACGTATTGATCCACGCAGGAAACGGGAAAGCTGGCCCTTTCAGGAGGAGGGGCCTGTGTGGCTCTCGCTTGTCTTCAAAAATACATTAAACTTACTTTACAGAAGTAACACAGTTTACTGCTTATAAAGCCCATTGCTATTTTGGTTTTTTTGCCTTCAGAAAAGCCAAAAAGCAAGACTTTGATGGATAAGGAATAACGTCTAAGGTTGCTTTTGCTCATATCCTGACTTGAAAACCAATTGCCAAGGTTTGGTTTGGTTTGGTTTGGTTTTTTAATGGTAAATCTCAAGAGAGGGAGGAGAAGGAAAGAGGGAGATCATGACTGGTTCTTAGAGACCAGGTGAGGTGCACAGGTCAGAGGGGCTTCACTCTGCATACACAAGTTGTAACGGAAACCGTGCAGTGTGGGCTTTGGGATCTGCCCCCAGCCTTCCGGGTTTGCTCACCTCACTTCAGAGCTCCCTGAGGGCAGGGACCGTCCACCTCATTTCCCACCCCATCCTCACCACCTATCATAACCTGGAAAGTAGGAACCAATCAAGGAATTTTTATTGACTACTGATTTCTGTAGGAACAATGAGGAGTAAATTCCCAAACTGACTCTCAAAATGCAAGGTGAATAATTTATAAGGTAAGGGAGAGAAGGAGCATAAAAGAGATGAGTGCATCGAGCAAATAATTAAAAAACACGCCGACTATGTCTTAAGGCAAAGCCTTAACTCGGCCACGAGCACGGCCACCTGGGCTCCGTGCCGGCCTCGAGGCAGCTGAACGCCTCCGAGAAAACGCGGGTGCCCGTGAGCGTGGCTGTTCACCAGCTGCTGTTCACCAGCTGCGGCGTCCGGCACGGCGGTCCTCTGGCCGCTTCTCAGCACGGCCCTTCCATGCCTTCCTGGCTCTTCCCTCCCGCAAAAGGCACCAGGCATACGTGTCTCAGGGAAGGAGGAGCCTTAAACATTCTCGGCATTTCTTCCCGCACTTTCGTCTAACGAAGGCCCAACCAGTCTCTGGGTCTCAGTTCAATGTCACCTCCTTGGAGCGACTTTCTGAGGATGCGCTTCAGCCCCCGCCCCCCACACCCGTTTAGTCTTCGGCCTGTCGGTAAAAGCCTGAAAAGCTTTCTCCTTCATGGCATCATTCAACACCAAACTGACAGAGCTCTTTGCCGTCTCCTCTGCCGTCTGAGTTCCAAAAGGGAATGTCGTGAACAGACCTGTCCGGTTCACAGCTGCAGCCCTAGTGTGCACACAGTAGGCATTGAATAATCTGAAAGGATAAACAGTTGAAAGAACTAACAGAACGGAGGAGAAAAAGCATCCATAGAATACTGACCAGGCCTTCAGAGATGGTAAGGATTAGAAGTCATTCCTTTTCTCAGTGTTTTCAGATGATGTGGAAATTCCAGGGGCGGGGGGTGGAGGGGGCGGCGCGAGGAGTCCCAGAAGTCTGCCTGCCAGGCCACCAGGCAGATGGACTCCCATGGTCCTGCCTCTGTCCTACAAAAGATCATCCTGACACTACCCGGGGCCTGAAGAGCCCTACTGCACACCAGTTTTGACTCAAAGGCTTGAAATTAAAAACGCTGAAAAAACCGGAGTACATGCGACATTGCAGCCACTTTTCTGCACGGTATGTTATTTAATCCTTATGGCCCTTTGGTGTAGGCCACTGTATCTATTTATGGATGAGGACACGGAAGCTCAAAGTTAAGTACCATGTCTAGGGTCACACAGCTCTAGGGTTCCTGACTCAGTGTCCCTGGCACTTTCTGCCCTAGCACAGTGCCCTGCAGTGTGTTCTCACAGACCGGGCGGTGGCCACCCCCACAGCATTCCTAACCCCCAGGTGGCTGCCTGTCTGGGACACGGAAGCCTCACCCTCTTGGCATTCTGAACATCACTCTATCATGACTTGTCTTTAATACCAGAGAGAAGAATGTTCTCTCTCTCTGGTTCGTCCACTGCTCATTCCCAGCCACACACTCCTCATGTGTCCTCTTTCCAAGGGACCGAGCATACACTGTATGGCCCTTGCCCACCAGCCCCCTGGAGTCTTGTGAGGATTTGGTGTTCACACACAGGCCAGTTTACCAAGCCCAGGATTTCAAGGGCCCGCTCTGTGAAGCAGTGGTTTGCACTAGTTTCATTTGGCTTTTTACGTACAGTGATTCAGCCAGTTTTTCATAATAGTACATGACTTAACAACAGCTTACATGTCTTTGCTGGGAGGTCCAGAAATTTACATATATTGGAAATTGACATAAATGTCTCTCAAATCCTCCATTCAAGGCTGACATATTTAAGTGATTGGTTTAACAGCTGGTTGGATTGGTTGGACAGCTAATTATAAATGCTCCAGTATCCGTCACATGCCAATTAGCTTTCACCAAGCCCTCACCCGAACCGTGCTCCTGAGCTGAGACTCTGAGTCTGCACATCAAAGGGTGCTTATCCTGGGAAAGGTAGACCGTCAAGATGGAAGAGGTACGATTTAAGAGGAGATGGCCATTTAGTCATGGAGCAGGGGAATCCCATTTGTGGCATGGGGTTCACTGTGGGAAAACCCACAGCAGGGCTGGATAAAGCAGTCTGCTGTCTCTGCCACGCCTTCGGATGTATTTCTACATCTTCAGTACTGTGAGCGCGGCTGACTTCAGACTTCATGTCTTCCGTGGGTGCCAGCAAGCATGTGGCTCAACCTGCCACCCAGCGCCTGCTACGTCATGGTCATCTTAGTTCTCATCTTGACTATATTTTATTTATTTTTAAATTTTATTTATTTTGAGAGACACAGAGGCAGCATGAGCAGGAGAGGGATGGAGAGAAAGAATCCCAAGCAGGCTCTGTGCTGGCAGTGCAGAGCCAGACACACAGCTTGAGCTCACGAAACCGTGAGATCATGACCTGGGCTGCAACCAAGAGTCGGACGCTCAACCAACTGAGCCGCCCAGGCCCCCTCCTGACTGTATTTTTAAAACATTATGAATTCTTTATATCATAAAATCAGCAGAAAACATGCTTTCTTACGAACTCCTAAAAAACACATGCATGCAAGTTACTCGCTGCTGTTACTGGGAACCACTCAGGGCAGGATTAGTTATGCTAGAATAAGTCAGAATTTGTATTTGAAAGCGGAGGTTCTCGGGTCTCATCCTCAAGACTTTCTGGCAGGAGCGGGGGGCTCACAGGCGACAGAGGGTCCCCAGCCCCTTGCAGAGACGCAGCCGGGCAAGTGCTTCTATAGCGCAGTGCTTCTCAAAGGTTGGTCCTGGTCCAGGAGCCTCAGTATCATTTGGAAACTTGTTAAACATGTAGAATTCTGGCTTTCCCTGAGGCTTATGAATCAGAAAGTCTGGGGTGGGGCCCTCAGTCTGTAACAAGCCCTCCAGGTGATCGTGATGCAGGCTGAACTTTGAGAGGACTGTTCAAGAGCAGCACTTCTGTGTGTCTGCAGATCACCTGGGGATCTCGTTAAGGTGCAGATTCTGAATTCAGCGTTTGTAACTGGCTGCCAGGTGAGGTCTAGGCTGCAGGCCCAGGACCATTATCTGGGGTAGTTCTATAGCATAGATGTTCATCTTCCTTCCAAGGAGGATGGAAGGGTCATCCAGCCAGACGCCTGGTGCAGAAGCTTGGACTTCATCTCATTCAAAGTTATGTGAAGACCAGGTCACAGAGCCCCTGTATCTTAAGACTCTCATGATTCCCGAATAAACACTAGCTCTCTACCAATCCAGAGTCCAGTGAGTGGACAAGTTTCTTCTTTTCCACGTTTAACTGAGCCCAAACCTCTTGTGCCTCAGTTTCTCCTGAAAAATGAGGTCACTTATAAAGTTTCTTTCCAGTTCTGAAACTTATCATTTCATGAAAGTAGCCAGAAATTCCTCAGGTCTAAAATAAAAATTCAGGACTTACCACCCAAAGGGAAATGTCAACCCAGCAAGAATGTGAAATTCGCAGGGTGATCGATAGTTTCAACTCCCCAGAAAGCACAGGCTTAGTAATTCCCATGAAAACCTGCCGTGGCTACCACAGTGACAGGAATGTCAGGGAGAAGAATCACAGGTGGCCTTTTCAGTCCACATCCAGTGCCAGGAATCAAGCCCGGCAGCCCCTATAAGGCCCCAAGCGCCCTTCTGGCGAGCCCACCACTGAGCACTGGCCACAGAGATGACTTATGAGTCTCTATTTTCCATCAACGCCTAGTTGGCATATTTACATATTTATAGTTCATATTTGTAACAGCCTTTAAACAGAATGCAAAGACAAAACCAAAAATATGCAGATGGGCATACACAGGTGACAGAAAGGGAAAATGCTGCTGCTGGAAGCTTCTGAAGACTTTTTAAAGGCATATGCCCAAATCTAGGAAAATCTTACCCAGAAAGCAAGTCTGAAAGGGATCTATCAAATTTCCAACCTCAGTACTTGTTAAGCCTGAAGAGGTTCCACATGTAATAGAATATTCTGAAGAAGTTTTCTGTCCCTATTATTAAAGATAGTTCTTTGGGTTGGTTTCATTAGTTTCTTGACAAGTATCTCTGATATTTCTTACTCTTTAACACAAAGGTACGGAGTGTATTTTACTCTTTGACACTCTGCAATTCATTAAAAAAAGAATTGCTAAATCTCTACTATATACCAAACACTGTTTAATCTTCTAATCACCCCTTGAATAGAAGACTACACTGGTTTGAGGCAATTTAATTGCAAAACTCAATATGCACTAGGGGAAAAACATTTTGAATTAAAATCTTAATACAGGGCTCTATTTTGATCAAAGATTTAAAAAAACCCATTGTTGAATTCCAGGCATGTGAAATCAGAAAGAAACAAAAAGCCACAGCCCTTTCCCTTCCGCCATATTGCATTAGTCACAATAACCGTAGCTCGGTTCTGTTCAGCCTGATGGCAGAGGCACCGTGGTATTGACGCAGCTGCAGTGCCCTTGGACTGATGCTGTTTCAAGCTGAGAACTGTCCTCAATGTGTCTGCTGGATTCCAGAGACAGCCTTCCCATGCTCACAGGGTGAGAAGGGCCGCTTCCCCTGCACGCGCAATCACAGTCAGGGTTGGCCAGCCTCTGGGGACAGGCCAGATTTCAAGGACCAGGGAAGGTACATGCAGAGCCTCACCGTGTCCCTACTGAGTGGGAGAAAAGCTGCTTTCACATTATGGTTAAAGGAAGCTTAACAAATTCTCACACAAGCGTTGGCGTGTGCGTTTAAAATCTTACTGAGGCAAAAGCTACTGAAACAGACCAAGTCACCTGGTAAGGAACAGGATGAAGAGGGTGAGGCCAGAATCCAGGCGCTGTGTGACTGAGGGAGGCAAGGGGGGAAGATTTGGGCCCCCTTTTTTTTTTTTGTCATTTTACCAATAGCTGGTCTTAATCCGTGGGTTACTTTGTGAATTAAGAAGGATGTATGTATGTGCCTGTCTACATCAACAGATTTATTTTCCTCTCTCCCTCTGCCCAATCTAGGGAAGATAAATCCATGCTGGCGGAGGTAGGGGAGTAGGTGTAACAGAGGTAGGGGAGTAGGTGTAACAGAGTGGCAACACCTTGGAGATTCCGTTTTTACAAGGTCTGACATGACCAAACAGGGAACTCAAAACCAGAACCCATCACTTCCTTTGGAAGAGGGCCATGCTCATTCCAGAGCCACTAGGGAGCCAGACTCTGGACTAGATATAAAAGGCAACATGGGTGAACAACAGGATTCTGAGGAAAGATGTGGCAGGACAAAAGAGAATTGCACTTCTGAGCAAGAGAATGTTTTCCTAGCTTAAAAGGAGGAGTATTTTGACTGTGACCTTCCAAATAACTAGCCCTGATGTATTCAAGTGCACGGCCTCCAGGCCCCTCCATCCACTGGCCTCCTCGGTCGGTGGCAAATGCCTTCCTTCCCAGGCCACAGGAGAGAGCCAGCCATTGCAGAGATGTCTTCCAGAACCCTCTCAAGTCCTGCCTCACAACACCACGACACTTGTTACGCTGTTGATGCCCAGGCCTGGCCCTCACATGTCGACATAACAGAGCTGGAGTGGGGCCCAAGACTCTGTATTTTTAGCACGTATCTTAAGTGATTCTAAAGTGAGTAGTTTACTGAAAACCCTTGGCTCAGAGTTTGCTATGAGCCTAGTGGGAATCCTAATGAAGCAGGAGTCACTCATTAATTTTTCAAAAGTTCAGAAGCCCTCAAAACTGACAGAGCATTTGGCCAGGGGAATCACTGTGGGAAGGATTAGGGAAGAACGAGGGGACATGTTTTTGTAAACGTGGGTTCTATACGCTGTATTGTTTCGATCGGTTCATCCTGTGAAAGAAAACCTCGAATCACACAGAATCCCAGTGTGCAAGAGGCAGGGAGCCTCTAGGGGAACCCACAGGGGGTCTCGGCCCGGCATCTCCTCTGCTCCCGATGTCATGTGGCTAATGTGATTATAAGACCTAATGAACTGAAACTAATGCAATTTTGAAAATCTTCATAGCTAATGAGAATCACATCTTCTCCCTCCAGATTTCCCATTTTCTCTGTTTGTAAGTCATGAATAAAATGGAAGTTATGGGTTGAGGCTGTATTTATGGGAAATCTTAGTATAATTTGGTGAGGATTTTTGTTGTTGCTGTTTATTTTGAAAGAGAGAGAGAGAGAGAGAGAAAGCGCGAGAGAGCGAGCACACACAAGAAAGGAAGGGGCCGAGAGAGAAGGGAAGAGAGGACCCCAAGCAGGCTCCATGCTGTCCGCACAGAGCCTGACGTGGGTTCTTCCCATGTACTGTGAAATCATGACCTGAGCCAAAATCAGGAGTTGGACATTTAACTGACTGAGCCACCCAAGTACCCCAAATTTGGAGAGTTTTATATTTTGAGTGTCACAGTGGCTTTTAAGTTGAAGGATCACTTTTGGAACTCACATTATATGCCACAGTATTAAGAACTGTGTGGCGGAGCCCCAGGGTGTGGGTTCATAACACTGACATTTTAGAGACAGCCTTTTCCCCTGCTGACTTCCACGCACTCTGTACCTCAAATAGTCAGCGTAGTCACTCTGCCCCAATTTCCGTTTTCTCAGGTAAGCGGGGAACAAGGAGAGTCTTCAGACTGCACACTCAGAGCTAATCAGGGGCAGGGTTTGACACCCCCCTACCTTCACTTCCCTAGGCCAAGTTTTCGCCTCTTTGGGGGAAGGAACATTTCAAAGGCTTTAAACTGAGAGGTAGGGGAGTGGACTAAGGTGGCGAGCTTCACAGGCTGGGAGAGGCACATGGTAGAGATGTGCTGTGGTAAGATCCAGAAGAAGGGCTGGCCTTTTTCAGACCCATCTTCTGTGTGTCCAAGGTACTCAATTTTAACTATAGTAAGAAATGAAACACAAATATGGAGTATAAGGTAAAACTGCTAGTAACTTAAAAGGTGAAACTTTGAGAACATGGGAACTCAAAGAAATTTTGCACATAGAGTCCAGAATGTGAGTTCACTCTTATCTGCCATTGAGACTCTTGGCTCTGCTTGTGCTGAGAGCGCAGACCGGACCGGGTGCGTGGTGCCTCCTAGAGGCGTGGGGGGTGCACTGCAGAGCCCCACGGGCAGCTCTGGAAATGCATCCTGTGGGAAGCGTAACAGTGGATCTGATCTTGAGAGGACCATCCCTTAATTATTTCTCAAGCCTCTATTACAGAAAGACTTCAAGAAAAATTTACTTGCATAAGGAACAAGAAAGTGTTTTTCAGGACAAAAAGAAAACGTAAAAAAATCAAAACCGTGACTGACACCTAGTTATTGCTACTAGGGAAAGGAGTTAGTATTTATCATTTCAATCCATTGGATTCCATAATCTAAGCCAGGCTTCACTCCAGTTCTTTCTGTAAGCAATTATTTATAATGGATATGAGATTTCTCAATACTAACTGTACAAGAATACACTGCTATGGCTGAAACTTAAGAGAAGCAGTCAATCTTTTTTACTTTACTTTTCTTAGACCTTTCTTCAAACTCTCTGAAAGCCTACATCATTTTACTTCCTAATATACTGGCATATTATATCAGGAACAAGCGAATTCTAGGGACAACTGGTCCATGAGCAGTCACCTACATCCTATCTTCTTGAGAACATGATTAATAACAATCTGAAACATTCTGAAACATTCGCTAATCTATCATAAGTCTTTGATTCTGTGGCCAGGATCCATCTAAGACACCAAGGTGTATGATTTCAGTATAGTCCTCACCCTATAAATACTCTCCCCAAGACTGTTTCATAGTACTACCACTAGAAGAATTTAAAAGGGTAGGAATAAGCCGAAAGATCAAATTCCAATCTTTCATATTTACTTACAGAGTTGCGACCTGATGTCTTTTCCCTTAACCTACTATGGGATACGGCTTCCAGGCGGCCTGAGGGACAGCCTCCTACCTTGGCTAACTGGAATACTAACATCGTCCGTATTGCTGCTGATGTGGTCCTATTGTCATGGCCTGGGGCCACCCTGGGTAGCAGCTGAACCTATTGACTGATGTCTTGAAGTGGCTATTATATAAAATAATAGTATACGAAACTGTCATGATTTGCTTATCTGCATTTTTTGGTAAAGCTATTAATGTCATTGTTCTATTGTGTAGTACATAAAGCTTTGTTTTTTTTTATCCTGGTAGATTATACAGGTTTTGTATCCTGATAGATTAATTTGCCTTTTTAAATAACAACTCAACTATACGTACGAAAGTCATATTTCCTTTTCTCTTCCCTTCTCATATAGCTGGCTGGAAGCTCAAAGATGTAATTATCCTCAATTATGGCAATTACTGTAGTCTAGCTTTTTCTTTCCTCTCTCTACATCAGCCCCAAGTGCAGGTTTTTTATTTCATACATTTGGAAGAGGCTTACATTAATGTCTTTATTCTACCAACCTCACTATTTCCTAGAAGTATATCTTAATTTCTAAATATCGCATACATGAAAATTTAAATTTAATTATCATGAACTATTTATAGATTTAAAAAGTTTTCAATGTCCAGAATAGGTTGTATAGGAAGAGACTTTTTTTTTTTTAAGAAGAAAAGGATAAAAGAAGGAAAAAAGAAGGGAGGAAGGAAAAGAAGACTTTCCCACTAAGTGGGAAAGGATCCAAACCTTATGGATCATCAGTTTGATCTTTAAGGAAATAATGAAAGAATTATCCAAATGATACATGAGATGCCAAGACTAAGGTAATTAAAATCAAACCAACTTTATCCTAAAGTCTATACAGAATAATTAAATTCCTCTGAATTAGACTAGAGTTTTCAACCCTGGCTACATATTAGAACCACTCCAGAAACTATTTACAATATACCAATGTTCAGGCCTAACCCCAGAAACTGGCTTAAATTGAGCAGGGATTGGGTCTGGACACTGACATTTGTAAATGTGTCCCCATAGCATTTGAATATTTAGTTATTAGGGCTGAGAATCACTTAGCTAGACCCTTCATTCTCGTTTCTAAACTTTTAACTGGTATATTTTACTTCATTTTATTTCTGGTACTATTGAAACATGGCATAGTCAGGATGTGATCATGTCAAACAGATATAGCTCATGTTCCTCTTCCCGTACAAGTCCACATTGGCAACCACATAAACCAAGTTCTCTGCACACATATATCCTCAAAGCTAGGGCCAAAAGAGAGCATGCATAGAGTCAATTCCAGAAGGTAGTATCTGAGCTTACAATATAAAGACCCAGAAGACATGGGCATTCAATCACGTTCATTGATTGTCTGCTGTAGTGTCTACATATTTTTCTCTGCATCCCTCAAAAACTAATCTAAAAGTTGTATGGCTAAACAGAATTGATTGGATAAATTAAAACAGAATTATCTTAAAGTATATTCAAATATACAAATTTCAACACGAAATACAAAAAAAGATCTCCTGGTCTGTTACTCTCACATACCACTGGTTTTAGGTTACATGTCAAAGTTGACCTAAAATACACTCATTATCCTCCACTTGCAAAATGATCTATAATTCTTAAAGGGAGAGTGCCCTGGAAATCAATGTTATTATAACGATATCTTTCTTTATGCTTTAGGCTACTTTAACTTTTCTCTTGATCATCATAGTTTTTAAAAATTTTTTTAATGTTTTTTATTTATTTTTGAGAGACAGAGTGATACAGCACCAGCAGGGGAGGTCAGAGAGAGAGGGAGATACAGAATCTGAAGACAGGCTCCAGGGCTCGAACCCACGAACCATGAGATCATGACCTGAGCCAAAGTCAGAGGCTTAACCAACTGACCCACCCAGGCGCCCCTTGATCTTCATTGTTTAAGTGGACACAATACACTTTGTTCACTTCAGTTTGACAAACATTTACTGAAAGACTATTATGGCCTTTTCTTCCTAGCTCTTGAACACAGAGAGTTTGTCCTCACCCTGGATCTTTTATAACTAGCTGTTTATCTACTGGAATGATCATCCTTCAGGTCATAACTGAGCTGCTGCTTCTCCATTTCCTTCTATCCTGCTCAAGCATCACATTCTCAGAGAAGTCTACTCTGAGCAGTCATTCTAAAGCCCTCCTGCCCATCCCTACCTCAGCCTTATCCCATTATCTTCTCTTCCTCCCCAGTCTGAAAGCATCTTACCTACTGGCCTTTGGATTTATGATTCGTGACTCCCTTTGGGACATAACTCTGTGGGCACAGGCACTCTGCGCAGCTGTAAGCTGGCACCAGCAAGGGCCGCAGGCACGCGGTAAGCACTGGCAGAGGGAATGAACGCATACCCTTGAGTCTGACCAAGAGTGTTCTGAATAGAGTCTTATATCCATTAAGGTTGAAAGTACCAATGTTAATACATCATAAATGAGTATGTACAGTTGCAATTTTAACACACAGTTCCCCCAAACAACATCCACATACTGGGATTTTAATTAGACCCACACAGCCAGCCACTTTTGCAGAGAAGGCGATCTCTATGCTGTGCTTTGCTGACTCTAAGCTTCTGCCAGAGAGAGCGTCTCTGCTCATCTTGCGATCTTGGCTGTTTTTTTTTTTTTTTTAATTCCCAACAGAAAGCAGCTAGACATTAATGTTTGAAACTGCACTTCCAATCTTCTGTTGCGGTTTCTTTAGGCCACTTTATTGGGGGTAACACCATGCTTATTTGGCATAGGATCCTAAGTGTACTGAGGAAAAGTTTTTGGGTCCCTTATTATTGGTCATTCCTATACACGTCTGGCTCGGAACAGGAGTTACTTTGCAAAAAGCATCCACTTCACGTTGGTGGATGGATTATAGCCTGGGCTCTTCTGTCAGTAATCTTACCTTTCCATCGTCACCTTGTGATACTAATAGATCTGGCCAGGAAGTCAGCTGTAACATCTTCAGGACAAATCCTACTGACATATGGAATCGACAGTTGGACACTACCTCTATTTTGAGGTGCTTCTGTTGGGCCTGGATTAACACTGTAAGCCATATTGATAACACACTCTGCCAGTCTTCCAAATATGTGCTATGCTTGTGTGTCAGCCCCATTCAGAATCTTCAGTATTTCAGTTTTCCATTCAGTACGGAAAGTAAATTGGATATCACTATCAAAGTCAGCTACGTTTGTATCTTGTGAAACATGCAGTTTCACGCCCTTGCCCAGAAAAGGCACCTGATAAATATTAGTTCCTCCTTCTGCTTTCCTTGCTGTTTATATTTAAAGAAGAATCTGAATCTTTAACAAACTCAGTGTATATAAAGTACTTAAATGTACAGCTTGTATCTGATTATTTCTTTTTTAAAAAATTTTATTTATTCTTGGGGGGAGAGAGAGAGAGAGAGGGAGAGAGCGAGGGAGGGAGAGAGGTAGAGAACAAATGCACAACCACAAGCAGGGGAGGGGCAGAGAGAGGGAGACACAGGATCTAAAGCAGGCTCTGGGCTCTGAGCTATTGCTTGAACTCATCAACTGTGAGATCACAGCCTGAGCCAAAGTCAGATGCTTAACCAACTGAGCCACCCAGGTGCTCTGATTATTTCTCTTTTTAAATAGTTACATTAAATTCAGATGGTAAACTGTAATCATTATCAATATCAGAATGAGCTGCTTCAAATGAAAGTTCAATCACACTATAAAGTTCTAAGATATGATGTTAATTGCTTTAACCATATCCAATATATATAAATTTATATTTATGAAACAGTGGTATTAAGAAATGACATGGATGTTTTTATAAAAATACTAAATCATGACCAATTCAAATTTGTTCAAAATATAATTCAATTTCAAAGAGACTTAGGCCATAAACAGTCACAAAGCTAACACAGAACTAACCATTCCTTCTCGGCAGTGATCATCCAGGGCTGTTCAAACTACAGGGTTGGGCTGATGGGAAACTTTGTAGTGAGTGAGTCATGATGATTACACCTGTACCCAGTGATTAATCTTGACGTCATGAAAAGAGGCACAATCAGACACGGGCTTGTGTTGGTCACAGGAGGCACTAACTGTGAAGTCTTCTGCTGCAAATGTGAACCTGAACTGATTAAGACTCTAGATATAAGCACCAGGATTTTACTCTTATTTTTTTTTTTTGGCTTTACTTCCATCACTGAAATGATCAAATAACAATTGAGGATTCTGTCTCCCTTTCAGTTAACTCACACTCACAAGATTGTGAGGTTTGTGATGAAGTTTATGTAGGTGTCTATCTGTGAACAAGAAAGAGTACATTTATATACGCCACTTGTATAACTATCCATAATGACTGTCATCAACGTGTCAACTCAAATGCCATGGTCTTGTGTGTGAGGAAATGAAAATGACAAAACCGTGCTGCTAACCACACACGGAGCAGACACTCCCGGGCCGCCTTGCTCCTCTCCCTGGTTGTGTAACATCGTGATTCTTCTTTGAGGTTCAGCCTTAGCCCCTTTTCCTTATTTCCATCACATTTTCTTCCTGGCGTCTTATGCACCAAAAATGTGTTATGTAAGTCCGACTAGGCACTTTTTATGGCTGACCCTAAGAAAAAGGCAGTAACCACACCACTATTAATTACACAGGGGATGCTCCTGGGTTCAGGGCTCTGACAGACACAGGTTAAGTCCTGCTCCACTGGTAAATCACCCCATGATCCAGGGGGAGTCTCTCAATCTGAGTCCTTGCCTCATCTACAAAGACCCAAGAGTCTTCATCTTCCCTCAGCCCACAGGCTTAGGGCGGCTATTGTCATCACCTTGTTTTTGTGTAATACTCAGAGTTTATCAAACATTGTCCCAGATTTCACTCTGAGTAGCTCAACATCTCATGAGAAACCTTCAAGGCAGGGTTCTTCTTCTTTTAAACAAGCAAACAATAGACCAGAGAGAGCGAGCGGCTGGCCGAGACCCCCCCAACCCAGGAAGGCAGCAGCGTCACCCGTCTCCCACCCTAAACCCGATATTCCTTCCTCATGGCATTTAAAACGCAGTATTTAATACTTAAAAAGCGTGGCTTCAGGCCACATGAAGTTCTCTTCCACAAGCCCGGGAAGCAGAGAGCACACAGCTGTCACCAGCCACCAGCTCCAATGCCACAGCGGCCAGGCAGGTACCGCAAACTTGGGGCCGGCCAGATGGGAATTAACCACGTGGAAGTATTTTCTCTTTCTCGAAGAAACATGATGTTTCTCATTTTTCTTTAAAGACACAGCCTGTTCATTCTACCTTTTGTTTTCTGAACTCTGACTTAAGAAAACCACAGCCCACGGCATGGTGGTTAACACTTAACTTGCAGTTGGGGAAGACCAGCGGGGGGTGGAGCAAATCGTGACTCCACACCCTCCCCTTGGGGTGTTGGTTACCGTTCTTCAGAAAGGCATGACTTCCCCAAGGGACAAAGGTCTATGGTCTTAAAAGGCAGAGGAATGGTGGTCCACTACTCAGTGTCAGCCCGTGAGAACTTGCATGAATACTCCAGACATAGGAGGACCAGTATTTACGGTTGATTTAGTAATCGTCTAAAATCTGAAGAGTGAGACCGATTTTGCTTACTAAATCTGTCGATGACTTTCATGAGAACAGGGTTTCCAACAGTTTCAAGGCGTGTGTTTTAGATAAAATGTTTAATATACTGTAAGTTCTTTATAGTGACAATACTAAAAACCTTAGGGATACCCAGGGACCTTTGAGACTAAGCATGCACATTTGCATTTAATTTTTATTTATTAAAAAATCATTGCAATAATTTAAGATATGTTCAGGGTTTTCAAGTGTAAACTTCTCTAAATAGGGTTCAAAAGCCTGGATACAACTTCTAGTTTGGCAAGCAAATGTTAAAAAATATGGAATTCCCCTTAAAGATATTATGTATAAACAGAGCCATCAAATTTAGAACAGCAAGTCCCAGATGGTCTATTAGTATCAACAAAAACCACTGTCCTTGCCAACATGAATTTCATAAAGCAGAAAGCACTCTGAGGCATGCACAGACAGACATATCCCATCCATGAATACTTATTACCATATGCTCGGTACCAGGTAAGGCACTTTATTACATGGTCCATAAAACCTTACTTTAAACACAAACACCAAGTGTTCAAATGAACTGTTTATTCTTACGAGGCCCTGAAGGCTTTAGAGAAAGAGTGACCCACACTCAGGGAGGCGCGTCGGGCAGTGAGTGGCAGGTGGCCCGTCAGCAAATGTGTTTGTGCTAGGCTGTCTTGAATATTTTACCTTATAGTCTCTTTTTTCTTTCTGATCATCTAAATTTACAGGACTCAGTGTTTGTGTTGTTAATAAGCTAGTGACTCCATGTATGATAGTGCTGCCACGTAAACCTAAGTGTCATTATACAGTCATTGCTGGCGAAATGAGGAACTGAGGCTCCTAGAGTTTCAGTAGCTATCCATCCCCATCCCTCAGAGCAGAAGAAAGTGAGAGAGGTGAGGATGAGAGCCACTGGTCTCGGTCACTCCCCCTCAAGGACTTTCTAAGATCATGAAAGGAATGGCAGTACAGTGGGAGCTCAGCACCTGGAAACTGGCGACAGCACGTGGACATGGCCTTCTGAGGGCCGTGGGGCTTCAGGACTCTGGCTACCAGAGTCTGGATTTGGGATGGAGAGCCCAGTGATCATCTGAGACCCCCTTTTGGAGCTTAAAAGCACCACAGTTGTGAAAAGCAGACACCATCCTCAGGGAACAATTGCCATTTTTCTATAATACACATTCTTGAATAACCTCTGATGTTCTATTTGTTTCAAAGAAGATGGATTTTGTTCACCCAGTTCACATCACTGATTAAAGATAGCTTAGCTGTCAGATAAATAAATCTCCATTGAATCCAATTTATGGGATCCAAGAGCAGTTTACAGATCAATCTGGAGCTACACGGGGCTATGCTGGTTTTGTGAAAATACTTACAACAGTGAAAGAAATCAGTAAAGATTTATTAAGGTCTTCATTTTTTGGCATAGGTTTAAAATTGGGTTCTAACCTATTAAAAGGGCCTTTAATATTTTTGGAATTGAAATATTACACTTTCCTATCTCTAGTATTTTTTCTGGAATGGACTCTTCTCATTAAGTATATCTTTCTTCCAGGCAGCTGGGAAGACGCCGGGCTCCGCTGCTGGTCTTTGTCAGCCTCGTCAGGTGACAATACCTGAATACTGTGCCAAGATACACATGCACTCATAGGCAGTGAGCTTTTCCCAACTTACAGCATAACATCTATTTATCCTTTGTGAATACCATTTGGAGGCTCATCTGAGGCTCTTTAAAACAGGTAATTAAAAGAATCTGCCTGAAAATCTGTTTCCTAATATATGTAAGAAAAAGTTAATGGTTTCTACCTATTGAGCATCCACTATATGCTAGAGACTTTTTAACTTGGGAGCCTCATCTAGAAAAATCAAGTTACAGTTAACTTATTCTTCATAGAATTGTTGCGAACCAGAGGCAGGCGGAGAAGATTGTGTCAGTGGTTACAATTCTTCTCTTTCCTGCATCCTCAACCCCAAGCAATAGGACTCTGTAGGCGCTTCCAGTAAAAAATGTTGCCTATTTCTCTACTCTTAATTCTCACCTGGCCTTGCCACTCACTTTGTCTAATGAAATGTAGTGAAAGCAATAGTGTGTCCATTGTGAATGTAGCCCAGAAGCTTTGCAGAAGCTTCTGCCCTCATTCTTGGAACCCTGGGGATCCTCTGTGTGACCCTCTGTGTGAATAAGCCCAGACTAGCCAGCTGGATGAGAGTCGGGTACCCAGGTGTCCTCACTGCACCCCCAGCTAGGTGCAGACACCTAACTGACTGCAAGATGGCTACAGACACATCCACGAGCCCAATTGAAACCAGAAGCGTTGCCATGCTGGGCCAGCCCAAACTATAAACCCATAAGAGGCGGGAGTCAAGTAAATGGCCGTTATTTTAAGCCATTAAGTTGTGGGGTGGTTTGTTATGCAGCAAAAACAAACTGATACAAAAAGCATTTACTCTCTTCACTGTACTAAAGAGAGCTATAGAAGGTAGTAACTTGTCTAAGGTCATTCAGATGGTAAATCTTAAAGCTATCAGATTATTCCATCTGTCTTATGGGCCCGCCCACTTTTGACATAAATTGTAAATGAAAAGTACATGTTGAGTGCCTTCTACATGCTCTGTGTTGGGCTAGACAGATTTCCAACATGTAGGAAATTTCACAATCTCCATTTTGTTTTTCACCAAGGAAACTACAATTTGACGGTTTTGCTCGTGCTAATGTTTTCATCTTGAAAGCACTGTTTGTTTGCCAGGTTTAAACCTGCTCAAACTACCTCTCAGAAATCTCCCTTAACATCCCAAGACAGAATTAGAGTTTCTATCTGCGGTTGATTGCAAAAATAACCACAATTACTCTACTCTTTCCTTTATCCTCACCTTTTGTAATGAAACTTTTCACTACCATTCCATCAAGATAGAGAGTCTATTTCCCTAGTCCTTGGACCTAGACTTGACTTGTGACTTGCTTTGGCCAAGAAATGTGGCAGAAGGGATCATGTGCCAGTTCTGAGATTAAGCCTAAAGTGCCTCATAGGCCTGCATTCATTCTCTAGGTAACCCTAACTCCCTCAAGTGATGGCAATTAGGCTAGCCCCATTGAGGGATGATGGAGAACATGGATGAGCCTTCCATCAACCGGGTTCTCCCAGCCCACACCCCCAGACATGTGAGAGCCCAGCTAAGATTGGCAAAGCCATACCAGAGCTGAACGTTGTTGTATGTGGGAGCTTGGTGGAGACCAGAGGAATTCCCCAACTAAGTCTAGCCTACATTGCCAGTTGTAGAACTCATGGTCATGGTGAGCCACTAAGCTAGTTACGAAGCAAACGATAACACATACAGATCCTTCGTACTTCAAAACTTTTACAACTCATTCTGGCTGGGAGGCAGAATGATATACAGTACAGGGCCTGAAACTTACCGGCTGTGCTCACTAAATGCTAGCTCTCACTGATCTTGTATGTGAACTAAAAAGCCACATAAAACAAAAGCCAAAGCAAACACTGTAGCACTGAGGCATGCAATTTCAAAATGAGGGCAAACTCTCCTGGTATTGGTGAGGTGGAGATTTAGGGCAAGGGACACACTTTTGTTCCTTAATACTGGCAAACTTCTTTCTCTTTGTAGGTATACAGCAGTCCCCTCTTATACAGGTTCTGGCTTTTGTGACTTCAGTTATCCACAGCCAGCCGTGGTCTAGAAGCAGATGACCCCCTGATGTGTTGTCACAAGGTCAGCAGTAGCCTAACACTATGTCACGATGCCTCAGTCCTTCTCCTCACTGCATCTTACCGCAGAGGCCTTTTATCACTTCACATCACCATCACCAGAAGGGCGAGTACAGTACAATATGGTATCTTGAGAGAGAGACCACATTCACATAACTTTAATTATAGTACATTGTTATAATTGTTCTATGTATTACTCGTTATTATTGTTAATCTCTTACTGTGCCTAATTTAGAAATTAAACCTTGCTGGAGGTAGGTATGTATAGGAAAAACACAGTAGATACAGGGCTCAGTACTCTCGGTGGTTTCATACATCTGTGGAAGGGTCTTGGAATGCGTCCCCTGCGGACAAGGAGGGGGACTGCTGGTCACTCTTTAAATGACTCAGAGCTACTCAGGTCACCCAGTTCCCAAAGGCGGCGGGGAGGGGGGGGCGGGTTCTGCTGCACATCACAAGAGGGGTCCCTGTTGCCTCAAGGCCAGGAGTTCCCAACTTTTGCTGCATATTGGCAGCACCTGGGAAGTTTTAAAATAATGCCTCCAGAGATTGGTTTTATTAGTGTGGGGTACAAACTGCACACAGGACTCTGAGAAGCCCCCGGAGTGATTTTACTGAGCAAAGTTGAGAACTGCTATTCAATTGTTCCCAAGAGTACTTCCGCCAGTCAAGTGGTTATTATTCGATTTAACTTTCAAGGCAGACCTAAGTAAACTTTCTCTTTTTTACATGCCTCTACTCAAAACACAGCACTGAAATACTATAGCTAGGAATTAATTTCTTATTATGGACAATGACTGGCTCAAAAGGAATTAAGAAATAATTATCGGATGAGTAACTTCCTAATGATTAACTCAATAAGTGTAATATGGACACTTGGCAGGATCTTAAGTGTCCTTCTAGGCCTTAAGCATAATTAGGTATTTAAAATTTTATTATCATAAACTAGAATATCATATAACACTATAAATTATATTAAATAATAAATTCAAACTAAATTAAATTTAAGTGTATGATCCAAAAGCACATTAACCTAAAAAGTTTGGTTTGAAATGTACCTTATGTGTACTTCGTCACAAATTAAGGTATAATTTAATATTTTAATAGGCTCTTTAGTTCAGATTTGATGTGGGTATTTCATGAAACTGTGGTCTTGTGTTTTATTAATGCATAAGTGACTCTCACATGGCAACAGTATTATTTTCTGGGACTATTTCTTTTTTGGCAGAGTTCAGAAATGCTGAAAAAATGATGAATAATCTTATGCTATAAACCACAACAATGCATGCAAGTTGGCTTAGAGCCAGAATTTCATCCTCAATAAATCCATAGCTACGATCACAAACAGACCTCCAGCACACAGGATCAGAACTTTCTAAGCCACAGATTCCCTGAGAGAAAAATCTGATTTGGTCCTCTGACTTCCTAGAAATGGAAAATGAGGTCCAGAGAGGTTAAACAAGTCCAGCAGAGCCCCTAATCAAATGACGGGGAACCCAGCCCAGGGAGCCTGAGCACCCCCACACACACCCTCTCAGCCCTCTGGAGACGGGCGTGAGAAAGAAGAGCAAAGCGTGCACAAGCCCGACACCAATGGTGGCTGGCTGGACTGGGCCCCAGATACTGACGACCCCTGCCACAGACGGCCACGTTCAAAGAGGATCTTGGAAAAGAGAGAACCACTTTGTACTCTAAGTATGCTTATCATACAACAGACTGGAGTCAACTCTGCCATTTAATACATTAGCTATAAATATGTTACTATAATTTTTCTAGTTTACTATTAACTTTGTACATTAACATGGTATATTTGTACAATTAATGAACCAACACTGGTACATTATTAAGTAATGTCCATATATCATTCAGATTTCCTCTATTTTCAGCACTGTCCTTGTTTTTTTTTTTTTAATGCTTTTTTATTTATTTTTGAGAGACAGAGAGAGACAGCTGGAGCAGGGGAGGGTCAGAGAGAGAGGGAGACACAGAATCTGAAACAGGTTCCAGGCTCTGAGCTAGCTGTCAGCACAGAGCCTGACGCGGGGCTCGAACCCACGAACCGTAAGATCTGACCTGAGCCGAAGCCGGACGCTTAACCAACTGAGCCACCCAGGCACCTCTGTCCTTGTTTTTAAGATTCCATCCAAGGTACCACATTATATTTTGTGCGCTCTATTTTTTTTTATTAGTTCAACACTGTGTGTGTGTGTGTGTGTGTGTGTGTGTGTGTGTGTGTAAGAGAATGAGGGAGAGAATATGAATATCTCTCTCCTATTCAAGCAATTAAGTGCAACCCTTACAAATTACTATTCTCATATTGTCTAAGGTAGAAGGAAAGGGCATATGTTAATAAAGTCATTGGGAGTTTTAATTACGAGAAAAACACTGTGGAGAAATTTAGATTAAAAAGAACCTGACATTTGGAGGGACCCAGAAACATGGTCTCTGATTACAATATGGGTTAACAACCTAAAAAGCAAGGAATTGGGCAGAATAGTGTGAGAATTTAATGTAATAAAAGGCATCTCACAGAGAACTATAGTAATGCAGAAGAAAGAAGTAATATTGTGCAATTTGTCATTTTCTTTAGGGGAGTTTGCATTTTTAAAATCTGCAGAAATGCAGTTACAGTTTCCTTGCCAATATTTGTAGAAAACATTTTCCAAACAAGACTGATTCATCTTACTCTGAAATGAATTGTTAGATCACAACAGAGAATGTTAAAGAGTTTGCATCCCTTATAGAAATGCCAAACATTTTACTCTGCCTGATGCTGTACTATAAATAGGGAAATTCAAATGCTAAAAATGTTCTCCAAGTTGCCAAACATAGTTCTTCAGCATCTACTTCCTAGTACAAATGACTCATTCTCCCAAAGTTTAAAAATGAAAGCTAGTTACAACTCACAGAGAAATACTGTACCTTTCATCAATTAATTAAATGCAAAAGCTATTTCATTTATGTATATTTTTTCCCTTAGGTTCAATCCACTGAATTGCTTCTTCAGACTTTTATTGAGACTTTGAAGAGTAGTTATTTCAATGAAGGTGGGTTTTTAGATGAACAATTAGAATAGTCAAGCAACATTAAGATTGTTGGAAAACAATGATGCTGATTGAAATCGTTTTGAAATGCATTAGCTGCATTTGAATGTAATAGATGTAAAATTTACTTACTGTACTAAAAATAAGTTAATGGTGAAGTCAGAACATGAAAACTAATAAGATCACTTGACAAGACAGTACAAATAACACTCCACTGACCAAGAACACAAGGAAATGAAACTCTTAAATTTAACATGATTAATAAGACTTCTTAGGAAGAAGTCATATTTTGTTGTAAAAAGAATGAACAGTGGAAATGCCATTGATTTATGGTTCGAATTTCAAAACAGTATATATATGTATGTGTGCCTTACAATAAGTAAAGAGAACATACACAGTACGAGGTGGGCGTGGGGTTGAAACACATCTGAGGTCAGCAGTCCCTGGAAGAGGTGACCGCTGACTCCCCGAGAGCTGGAACAGGAAACTATATGGCTGTTCCGGTCAGGCAGGGCGGGGGCACAAGGCAGGCAGAGCAGGAGTGGTTTCAGAACGCCGTCAACGGACTCTACCGTTGGCCTTCATTCTTCTTTCTGCACGTCACCAGACCTCATTATCAACCATTTACTCCAGAAGAGCATGATTCTTTTTAAATGGCATACAAATAATTATTGCAATGCCTTGTCCAGGCTGCAATAAAGTCTTTACCTGTTTTGACTTGCATAACTCTATTTCTTTGAACTTTTTAATGTTTTTTTATTTTTGAGAGAGAGGGACAGAAAGCAAGCAGGGGACGAGCAGAGAGAGAGGGCGTCAGAATTGGAAGCAGGCTCCAGGCTCTAAGCTGTCAGCACAGAGCCTGACACGGGACTCAAACTCATAGACTGCGAGATCATGACCTGAGCTGAAGTCAGCTGCTTAACCGACTGAGCCACCCAGGGACCCCTGCAGAGTTCTGTTTTTGCAAACCTCCATCAGAAAGGTTTTGATTAAAAGTTTTATTGTATATAAGAAGGAGGTGAATTAAGTATAATTATTTGATTTTAGATGGGTTATTATGAAAGTTTGTATTATTATGCTTATTTACATACAAACTTTAATAATTCTGAGTGTTTCCTATTTAACAAGTGATGTGCTATTTAATGAACTCTAAATTCCTTTAATAAAATGCATGATTTACAGACAAATTTTTGAAAAGACATACTGGTGTAAGATATATATATCAAATATGTAAATATTTTCACATGTAAGTTTCAAATATATAGGTTCCAAATTATATTTACTATGTCACAGTATCAACACAGACAATAATTGCTTTCATTAGCTAATGTTTGGGTATTCAACATTTTAGACAAACATAATCGACCTCTGATAATTTTTGTGTTTACTTTTAAAACAATGAGACAGGATAAAAAGGTTGAGGCTGATGTTTGTGTTTCTCCTCAATAAATATATATTTTGCCTGATCTGTTGTCAGCTTGCCAACAGGCGCATGAGGACACATAATTAAGGGTATGGATGATACTTAATTCTAATAAGTGACAAACCAAATTATATGATTGTCACTACTACTTTATTTTTTAACACTAAATTTTATACCAATTTTTTTTTTGAGAGAGAGAGAGCGCGTGTGCAGGGGAAAGGCAGAGGGGAAGAGAGGGTGAGAGAGGGAGAAAGAGAGGGAGAGAGAATCTTATTCAAGCTCCTAGCCCAGCACAGAGCCCAGCACAGGGCTCGATCTCACAACTGTGAGATCATGACCTGAGCCAAAATCAAGAGTTTGATGCCCAACCAAATGAGCCAACCAGGAACCTCCCTACCATAGATATTCTAATAAACACAGATACTAAACTTTATGTTTGGTAATATATAACTTACCAAATGTATTAAGATATTTAAGATTCACAAAATGTGTGACATAATAAGCACCCATATAACCACTACCCAATTTAGGAAATAAAACATTATCAATACTATGATAAATATATAAGAATTTTGACCAGATGTTTGAAGCTTATAACATTGATACTGCTTGTGCCTATTGTCTCATTAATCAACTATCTGTTATATAAATACAGTAACAATACGTGACTAAATATAAAAACTAATTTAAACAGCACTGGAAGCCTGCAGCATTTGGGTAAGCACACTTGTTCATTTGGCTGTCACTAGTGCCCTTCTCTGCCCTTAGAGGTCCTCCAACAGTTTTATTTCCTTTAAAAATATTTTCATAATCATGCTATTTACTAATACTTTAAAAGGAGGATGTGGACTTGAACCTTTATCACCCTAACAGTGTAAAATCCCTGAGACAACTTTAAATCCCAAAGACCTTATGAAGAGGCTGTAGGGAAACCGTGATCCAGGCTATGACGAAGGGTAAGAAGTTGGGAAGAGCATCCTGAAAACAGAGTGGACATAATGACAACGTACAAGGAGGTCACACACATGGGCTCTGCTGTACACACCGTCCACCCCAGCATAGCGACCTGGCCCTCGGCCTCCCATCACACAGCTCTCCGGGTTCTAGAGAATACTCGAGTCCAGAGAATCGAGACCCAGATGCCATCACATACACCAAAGCAGAGCTGGTCTACAATATGTAATGACTTAATAAATGAGGATGATGTATCCACAGCTACCTATGAAGCGCATTTATAGATGGCCCAAGTCTCTTTGGGACCAACCTGTCACAGAGCCAAAACTACTACCTAAAAGACCAAATGGCCACAGAATTTAAACAAATGAGAAAAATTTGGTCTCAAAACTGAATAGTTGTTTCTGCAGGAAAAATTTATGTTTAGCTTAGGACCCTATTAAACACAAGGCTATGATTCTAGTTTCCTCTTCAAACTGTTCATCAGAAAGCACTGAACAAAACTTGGTTCTTTCAGGGGTGCCTGAGTGGCTCAGTCAGTTAAGTGTCTGGCTTTAGCTCAGGTCATGATCTCACAGTTTGTGGGTTCGAGCCCCGCATCGGGCTCTGTGCCTACAGCTAGCTCAGAGCCTGGAGCCTGCTTCAGATTCTGTCTCTCAATCTCTCTTTCTCTCTGACCCTCCCCTGCTCCTGCTGTCTCTGTCTCTCAAAAATAATAAAAAACAAAAAACAAAAAATAAATAAAAAGTATAAAGAAAAACCTTGGTTCTTTCACAGCAACCACAAAGGATTCCACAGAATTCATTCTGCACACTAACCTCCCTCCTTCCTCTGTCTTTCCTACATTATATTCCCTGTGCCTCATTTTACCCTCACCTATTTTTTTAATTCACTCTGTCTTCATGTGTTACATATTGTGCCTTATTCTTAAAAACCCTTCTGGAGCAAGCTAGGATAGAAACAAACATTTGCCAGCTTTTCATAAAGATGAAAAGAGAGTAGAGATAATCCAGCTCTATCTCCCATATTTTATGGAGGAGAAATCTGAAGTTCTAAGGTCACAATGATTGTTGGTATAAAGACGAGCTGGAATTTAGGGATCCCAAATGTAGCGGACTGATCTTTCCTCAACACCTGATGACCTTCTATGACATGCTCTGTTGTCTCTCCTTTTCTCTTTTCAGCACTGCCCAAGGGACTTGGTAGACATTTCTCCCCATCGGCGGGAACAAAATAATGTAGAAAATTCTGCATTCTACGTGTGCTTTGGAGAGTCCCAAGAAAATTCTGAGAAACCTGCAGTAAGTACATCAATTTTATTTCATTTAACTCATGTCTCTCAAACATATCTGATCGTAAATAAAACTTTTCTTCTTTTCTCTTTCAGGAGCGGCGGTAGGGAGCTGCACCTATTAACATCTCTCTCTGGGCAGCGCTGGGTTAAGACAGACCTCCCAAAGCCAGCTGTCTAAATCCTCACCGTGGGGGAGAGCGGAGGATGCTCCAACGTCCAGCTGACTGACGTACTGGCTTGAATAGTGGCTTCTCTCAATGTTGGCAAGTCCAACACCGCTGGCCTCAGGCTGGAGCACAGCCTGCCGAGTGAAAGACGTGTGGAGGGAGAAGGACAGTGGCCGCCCTTGGCCTTCCTCCTAGTGCTGCCGGGGTGACCCTATGCAGGCATCCCGTGGAGTCCAGCCCACCCTGACGGCCATGGGACGCGGTGGCTGGAATCCTGGGCTTACCACTCACCATTCACCTGTACCCACTCTGAATTCTAGAAGGACAGAAATAAAAAATTCTTCTTCCACTGATGTAAACGCCAAGAGAGAAGGGGTGTACAGTCAGAAACCAACAATGTAACGCACCATGTGTACTTCTGTGAGGGTGGCATGTGTGTTTACAGACCCTCGAGGGGCATGGCTGTTAAGCAAGCTCTGGTGTTAGTCAAGGTCCAGGAGGTGCCCGTGATGGGGTGCACGGAGCCCTAACACTTACCCTCCAGCACAGGCAACCCCAGGGCATGTGCTATCCACCCTTTCCGCCTGGGGAGCCTTGGACAAGTCACCCACCCTCTCTGAGCTTCAGTTTCCTCTTCGGTAAAATGGGAACAGTAATAATGGTAGCAGTAGTAGGAAGGTCAAGTGGATTCAGTGATTTCGTATCTGCAAAGCGCTCAGACCACGGCTTGTCTCACAGTAAGTACTGTTTGTTTGTTAAATAAAATAGTCTCACTAAGCATTTACTCCAATTTCCCTCTACTGGTATAGGTTTCCTTTCGCAACAGACGAAGATGAGCTGTAACTGGGGAAATAAGACCCTGGCAACCCCTCGTTTTAAGACAAGGACAGCCCTTGTCTCCCAGTTACCAGGCTATGAATGAGGCCAGAGCGGGCGGTTCTATCTAGAGGCGCGCCGCCGTCTTAACCTCCCGCGAGCTCCCACTGCTTTCCGGCAGGTCGTGGGTGCATGCCCTGGACAGCCGGTTGTCACCAGCCATGCTCACGGTCAGGCCCCCAGTGCAGCGCGTACAAGGGACCCAGCAGAATAGGAACAAGAAGGCGGGCTGGGAGCCAGGGCGGCTGAGGCACAGATGCAACAGCAATTCCTGGAAACGTCTTCGGAGGCTCCCGGGTCCTCTGCCACAGGGGGCGTCTCCAGGGACCCCCTGTGGGGGTAGTAGGGACCAGCTGCACCTTGCCTTACCTCCCTGGGTGGCCCTTAACTTGGTTATTAAAAATAATGATAGAGGGGCACCTGGGTGGCGCCCGACTTCGGCTCATGTCCTCATATCTTGGTTTGTGGGTTCGAGCCCCGCATCAGGCTCTGTGCTGACACCTCAGGGCCTGGATCCTACTTCAGATTCTGTGTCTCCCTCTCTCTCTGCCCCTTCCTCATTCATGCTCTGTCTCTCTCTGTGTCTCAAAATAAATAAATGTTAATAAAAATTTTTAAAAATTAATAAAAACTACTTTAAAAATGGACAATACGAATGTATCCATATATTGAAGCAATACATGAAAACAGTTTTTTATTTTTTTATTTTATTTTATTTTAATTTTTTTAATGTTTTATTTATTTTTGATACAGAGAGAGACAGAGCATGAGAGGGGTAGGGGCAGAGAGAGAAGGAGACACAGAACTGGAAGCAGGCTCCAGGCTCTGAGCTAGCTGCCAGCACAGAGCCCGATGCGGGGCTCGAACCCATGAACGTGAGATCTGACCTAGGCCGAAGCCGGAGGCTTAACCGACTGAGCCACCCAGGCACCCCTGGAAACAGTTTTTTAACATCTTGGTTAATTTTTCTTGGTTCCTTTAGTATTTACTTGAAAATATCATTATATAAACACATTTTGTATATTTTTAAGAGGTTATACAAACACATCTTTGAAAATATTGCCAAACACATTTTAAAAGCCTGAGAAATTTAAAAATTAAGCAGGTAATGTACCTGAATGACGTCATGAGTGGCAGAGTAAAAGATCTGAGTTAGGTGTTGAAGGCTAATCCTTATATAGGTTACATATAGTCCTTAGAAAAACACACAGACAGTTCTTATAAATACAAGCCAAGACTGGGGAATATGATAAACCTCTCTTGGAGCACAAGGACGAGGGGCCCTTGAACTTGGCTGGGAATGGCCCCAGCGCACCTGCCCTTGGAGCTCCCCTGGTCTGGCTCATGTGCTCTGTGAACACAGGAGCCCACGGCCTGACAACATCTAGTAAGAAACACATGAGTGTACACATGAAGTCCCTGGACACCTGGGGCTATTGGGACCACTGCACCCCGCAGTTCCTGTGCTGAGGGGAGAAGGGGGGAAGTGGGGTGAACATGGCGCCTTACGAAGAAGAGACGCTGGGCCTCAGACTTGCTTTACTTTCTGCCGGTTCAGTTTCCAAGGCAGGGTTTGCACACTGCTCTGAACTTTCACTTTTACAGTTGTTGACTTTAAAGTTCTGAACACTGAGGGCACGACACCCTCTCACACTGTCCCCGGCAGTGTACTTCTTACCCCAAAGCAGATCTTTTAACAGGTCTTTTTCCTCTTACCTGCACCTGCTTTGGTGAAATCATCAGATGATGCGCAGACGTTATTTTTCATTTATGCTGACATGAATACAAATGCACAGGGAGTGATCTCAAAGCAGGTCTGGTGTGTTTATAAACTTTCATGATTGCAATTCTTGTTACTACAGTATGTGGATAGGCGCGCTGGTGTCTCAAAGCCTTTTTTATATAATATGTACATAATGCAAGGTGAGGAAAACTATCACTTAGAGAAAACTATGTCCCCAAATTGTGACTTGTGTCTACAATAATGAGAAGCTACTGAAATATATATTTTTAAAAAACCTGTAAGCTAATCTATTGCTCAGGATTTTGAGCTTCTCCCCTGCTCTGCCATTTCCCCATTCTGTATGCACAGCACAGACTCCGGCCGAGCCTATTACAGCGAACAAACAATGTCTTCTCTGTCAGAACAGACAATGAATCGTATCACAAAATTCTCCTCTAATGTACAGCCTCCGTTTCCCCCACTCAGCCCCTTCAGAAAAGAACCACCAGGATGAGGACTGACGAGGAAAACATTGCTCGCTCCTTGCCAATCTGAAATCGCGTTCTCGCAAGCTAAGGACTAAGTAACGCCAGCCATTTATTAACTGCTAAACAGAGAAAGCTGGCACGTTTATTTTCTTTTAAATTGGATCGTTTATTTTTGCATTTCTGTGGATTGTGTGCAGGGGTATCTCTGTCAGGAAGGAAGGAGGTGTTTTATCAGATGTGATTTCGGGGCTTAGCGAAAACAGCGTTTGGCTACAGACTGAGCAACAACAGGGGAACTTCACAGAAATGACACAGCAATTTGTGTTAAAATATTGGCAGCCGATTCATGAATGCTAAAGCTGCTGATGAACTCAGCTGCTTCTGTTAAGCCTTTATTCCCACTAAGCTCATGATTCATAAAGAAAGCGCCTGGAGTTGCTCCTCAGAAAGGTACAGTATGATGCTGACCGACTTCTTTTTGAGGCTCTCTCTTTCTCTCTCTCCTTTTCTCTCTCATATTCATTCTCTCTCATTTACACGTCCCCCCTCCCTCTCCCCGAAAGAGGCATCAAGAATATGATTTTCCAAAACAAGAACTTCATGAGGTGTTGGTGTCACCAACCATGGGCTCACTTAGTAGGTAAACAAGGAGAGCAGAGACGGTCTTTAAAATCTCCCACAAGTTCGTAAGTCTTCGTTGGGGTAAAATATTATGACCCCGTTTCCCTTACCTCTGGGACACGGGCACAGCACATATTGTGTGGGAACCTCTGAGAAGGACGCCACACATTCCCCACAAAGGACCAAGTGCTTTGGCAACAATCAGACCACCCCGGCCGCCGTTTTCATGAGCACCGGAGAGAGATTAACACGGAGCAACAGGTACAGCTTCCTCCCTTCCTACCCACGTTGGGGCACAGCTCCGTGAGCTCCGGGTCCGGGCGCCATCGTCCCGGGAGCACGGGTCGGGGACACTGCGGGCACCCCCACTGCTCTCTCCTCTCCCCCCTCGCTCGTGGCACTCTGTGTCTGTGTCAGACTGGACAGCCGGCCTCTGTGCAGGACCCCCGCAGTCTGCAACTCCTAACGATGGGCCCCCTCTGGTTACAATGGGACCATTTACCTTGGAGAAATGTCTGTCCAAATAAGGAGCCAACGCTGTGGCAACGTCCTGCCCCTGAATCGGGCTGAGAGGTCTCTCTTCCTTCCCGGCCTATAACCAAAGAGAAAGAGAGTTAGGGGGGAAAGGCAGAGGGCCACAGACGTTGAAAGACATTTGTCCAGTTCGCTGTACAAACACTAGCAAATGGACGCTGAGCTTTTTCATTCCTTCCTGAGCAGAGCAAGCTGTGAGGTCGAGGAAAATGTATAAACAGCAGTAAATAAATAAAAAATGCTCTCTAACATAACAGTCGGTGTCCAATCAAACACACATCAATTTATTGGCTTTTTCTGTATTCCCCATAATACAGTTATTGTGTTATTGTGATTAATATTAAAATTCAGTTCCTGAATTTAGGATGAGAAAGCGATTTATTTGAAGAGTATTTATGTCTTTAAATAAAGCAAGCTGTGATTTAATTACGAGGATGCCTTATTAAAAGGAGCATCTTGGGTACAGCATGAACTCTGCCCTGAACGACACGTAGCTCTCCTAACCCCAAATCGTTCCTCGGTCCATTCCACCGAGGGCATGAGGAAGACGTGCACAGTGGAGGGGATGACAGGGGTGCTTCCCTCCATTTCCTCCTGACTCATGAGCGCCCCTCATCCCATCCATGGCTTTGCTCTAGTTTTGGTGCCCAGCCTCTCCTCCCTCCCCATTTCCTCTCCAGATCTGGTTCTGTCCCCTAACAAGTATCTCCCAGAACTGAACCTCTGATTGGCGGGAGACACCACCGTGAGTACAGTGGGAGAGGGAGTAGGGGGAGGCCTGGAATGAATGAATGACCTTCTACCCCAAGGGGAATGTCCTAGCTAAGATTCAGAACTCCTCAATTATTTTAACAGACAAAAATACAATTCCCTGATTTACAATACAAAAGGCTGAGTAGAACGTGAGCCTTCTAGATGTGCATGTAGTGATGTTCTGTTATTAGGACCATACATGATCATCTTCAACTCTATGTTGCTTTCTTCCATAGCAGAGTCAGTATTTATATAATCTCCAGGTATACCTGTTGTTTCCCTGACAGCTACTAAGTGAGAAATGGCTGCCTTTTGTTTGCCACTGCATTCAGCTGTTATTATTTTCTTTTTTTAAATAAGTCTAAAAAGACCAAAATAGGACAATCATCAGCTGTCTTCTTCCAACCCAACTCCAGGTCCTCCCACTGTCAATCATGCAGACTAAGAAGCCTTGGCGAGACACGAGCCTTTCCCAAGCCATCTTCCACTCTTTCATTAGATCTTAAAACAAACCTCCTCCTGAAACCCTGCCATGCAGATATATTTGGATGTGGATTCCAACTGTAAACATCTCCACCTCCCCCTGTCCTCGTGGTCGGTCCCAGAGAACTCCCTGGAATTTGTTAAAAATAGAAGCAAGATTTGATTATCTAAATCAAATCACTGCAATAAATAAATAAATAAATAAATGAGAAGAATATTTTCTTAAAATGCCAAATCGTATTAATATGTATTAGAAATAACATGTTTGCATATGCTTTCTCTATTACTAGATGGGAGTAGAGAGTCTAATTTGAAAATTGAGTGCATGACTTGACAGTTACTTTAAAAACATAAAAGTGGTGCATAATTTTGCATTTTAAGAATATGCATTTTGTGACTTAAAAATATTTTAAAGAAACAAGGTAATCAAGGGCACCTGGGTGGTTCAGTTGGTTGAGCATCCGGCTTTGGCTCAGGTCACGATATCATGGTTCATGGGTTTGAGCCCCATGTCAGGCTCAGTGCTGACAGCTAGCTCAGAGCTTGGAGCCTGTCTTCACATTCTGTGTCTCCCTCTCTCTCTGACCCTCCCCTGCTCACACCGTCTCCCTCTCGCTCTCAAAAACAAATAAAACAAACAAAAAAAAAAGGTAATAAGCACAGGGTGGTACTGGAATAGGATAGACACACAGATCAGTAGAAGAGGATTTGCCATCCAGAAATAAACCCATATATCTATGGTCACGTAATGTTTGACAAGAGTACCAAAACTGTTCAATGGGGAAAAAATAGTCTTTTCAACAAAAATATCTGCGATAACTAGACAGCCACATGCAAAACACCGAAGTTGCATCCTCAACTTGGACCATATAAAAGTTACCTCAAAATGAATCAAACCTACATTTAAAAGCTAAAACAACAAAACTTTTAGAAGAAAGCATAGGGACAGATAACTTCATGAGCTCAGATTTGGTAGTGGAGTTTTATGTATGACACAAAAAGCAAAAGGAACAAAAAATAGATACATTGGACTTGATCAAAATTAAACACATTTGTGCTTTAAAGGACACTAGTAAGAAAGTGAGCTGATAGAGGCACCTGGGTGGCTCAGTTGGTTAAGGGTCCTACTTCGACTCAGCTCATGATCTCATGGTTCGTAGGTTCAAGCCCCACATCAGGTTCTGTGGTGACAGCTTTGAGCCTGGAGCCTGCTTTGGATTCTGTGTCTCCTTCTCTTTCTCTGCCCTTTTCCCATTTGCTCTTTCTCAAAAAATGAATAAATGTTAATAAAAAATAAAAAGTGTGGTGCCTGATTGGCTCAGTAGGTTAAGTGTGTGACTTCGGCTCAGGTCACAATTTCCCAGTCGGTGGGTTTGAGACCCACGTCAGGTTCTATGATGACAGCTCAGAGCCTGGATCCTGCTTCAGGATCTGTGTCTCCCTCTCTCTCTGCCCCTCCCCCCACTCATGCTCTGTCTCCCTCTCTCAAAAATAAACAAACATTAAAAAAATTTTTTTAAAGAAAGTGAAGGCAACCCCCCAAATGGAAAAAAAAAAGAGCAAATCATATCTGACAAAGGACTTTTATCTAGAATATATAAAGAACTTTCATAACAATAAAAAGACAACCCAACCAAAAATAGGCAAAAGATCTGAATAGACATTTTTCTGAAAATACATACAATGGCCAATGGGCACATGAAAAGCTGCTCAGCACTATTAGCTATCAAGGAAATTGAAACAAAAACCACAATGAGATGAGACAGCACTTCCTCCCCAGTAGAATGACGTTAATCAAAAATTCTATATGGTGACAGGTGTTGGTGAAGATGTGGAGAGATCAGAACACTCCGTACTGTGCTGATGGGAATGTAAAATGGTACGGCCACTTAAAAATCAGCCTGGTTGTTCTTCCAGAAATTAAACATGGGAATTACCATGTGGTCCCGTAATCTCCCTCCTAAGAATATACCAAGAGAAATGAAACCATGCGTTCGCATGTAAACTTGTATGTGGATGTTCACAGTAGCATTATGCATGATATCCCCAAAGTGAAAATAGTACAAAGAGCACAGATAGCCACCAACTGGTGAACAAAGAAAATGGGGTACACCCTTATAAAAGAATGTTATGTAGCCAAAAAAAATGGAATGAAGTACTGGGACGTTACCATATGGATGAACCCTGAAAAAGTGCTAAGTGGAAAGAGTGAGTCACACAGAAAGCCCAATATTACATGACTCGCTTTACATGAAATGTCCAAAATGGTCGGCTATACAAGATAGAAAGTAGATTAGTGGTTGCTTAAGGCTGCAGGGGATGGGGATGATAGCTAAGGTGCAGAGTTTCATTGTGACGTAACGAGAAGGCTCTAAAGTTGTGTGCTGGTTGTGCAACTCTGTGAATGTACTGAACACCTTTAAATTGTACACTCTAAATGGGTAATCATATCTCAAGAAGGCTGCTACCAAAAATAAACTCCAAGAAATGTGAACATTAACTGTCAGTCATTTTCCAGATCAATTAAACCCAAGTGTAAGCCTAGCTGGAATCCCTAGGGTTACTGCATGAATCAGGATCACTGGGCTCCAGTGCCAACTACCCTATTCTGAGACAACCTGAGCATAATTCGGCACCAGCCAAGTGCCCCTTGCAGATCCCTTTTCATGTTCATGATCATCTGGAAACGTGCACAGCAGTTAGTCACTGCAAACGATGACCGATCCGATCAAATAGAAATCCTATGCTTTTCATGTTGATTTCTTTTTCCACCGAATGGAATTTTAGGGCTTCTGAAATGAGGGCTCTACTCAAACATGACTGCCTGCCGCTGCATACACTACGTTAGGGGAATGCCAAACTCAGCAATGTTCTATACCTATTTCACTGACAGAAGTTTTCAGTAGGGCTGTTAGCAGGTTCTTAACACGGATGGTGACATTCAGAAGGCGGCTCAAACAAGTGAACTCTGATAATTCATGACACATTTTGCCTGCTAACCTGAAGACTTGTTCTAGCTAAAGCCACTCAGAAAAACTGACATTGAGTTCCATTTCTGGGCCACTGGGACCCTGCGGGTCAGGATATGCACCTGACAGATGGCCTGGCCCAACCCACAGTTGGCACTGCTGAGAAGAGGTAGAGGAAAAGGAGTGGGTTTTGTTGTTGTTGTTGTTGTTGTTGTTGTTATTTGTCTGAGTTATGCCCTTACAGTCGCTTCTAGGGAAATAGTGATGTTGACAGCATCCTCCCCTGCTCTCTGGGTAAATACAGGAACTTAGCACTGACTTGAGCAACCCAATTCCAAATTCACCTTTGACTTTTAAAAACGATATTTGGAGGCAGGTTATCTACTCACTGTGGAACTAGAATCATGAAGCTCAATTAGGGATTTTTAAATTTAAAAGAAACTTACAGATGATTTACAAACCAATCCCACTTGATACTTGAACCCTTTTTACAATGTCTGTGACATTGTAGGTTATAAGTACAATATTGAAAGGACTTGGTCAAACATAACAGTTAAATGTACTAAGCACAGAATGAATCACAGTGCCTAATATATAATAACTACTCCTTGAGTTGTGGTAGGGTCCCCTCCCTAAGGAAAGAAGAACAAAAAAAACCTCAAGGCAACCTGGCTATACACATATGTGACAACATCTCTCATGGCCTTGTAACATAAGACCACTTAATCAGACTGAATGTTTGTGTGTTACCATATATGGGAGACAAAGGAGTAGGAAATATATTAAAAAACTGTCAGGTGGTGTTTGGGACTCAGTTCTTCGGGTACAAACCCAACTGAGACGTGCCGGTATGATACAGTTGCTTCCTGGAAAGAAAAGCCTCAGTGTCGTGACTCTCTGTATGAGAATCCTGCTACAGAGTGAACTAATTTTAAAACATCAGAGTAGATTCAAGGATATTGCTATAATAAAGCTGCTCTCCCTCGCAGGACCTGTAGACAAGGGAAGGAAGGAGAAGGATTGTGGGTCACTCAAGATTGGTGTGTGACCACAGCAACACATCACACATGCAAACGCCGCCCAACCATTTTTATCTGTGCTGCAATGAAAACAAACCAATAAACAAAACTTAGATCTGTTCAATGAGCCTATTACAGAATTCCTTCCCTAATGAAGGGGCCCCAAAAGGAATTCATTTCTGACTGGGAAATGCTGTCAGATTTGAGCTGGGGTAAGGAAAGTTCTTTTTCATCCAGTGACTTATAGCAGCCTCAACCTAGTTGGAGTCCTGGTTCTAATCTCTAGGGCCATACAGACTAAGTCCAATAATTTCCCTACATGGCAATCTTTCAAATACTCAAAGACACCTGTTTAAAGAAGTTCCTCTTCTCCTGCCCTTGAGCCTCCCTTTCTCCAGCTACCTTAACTCAAACATGCACACAGGCTGTAAGAAGGGAGCTAGGGCCTGGCCAGGCCTGCTCACAAGAACAGAGCAGGCTGCGAGCTTACTCCAGCTATGAAGTCCAACTCAGGAGAGCAGCCCAGCAGCCAAGCACAATGTCCAATGGACAAGGTAACCTTGATCTCAATTGGGAAACAGTCCTTATGTGGATTTTAGTAATGGTGCTAGGGGGATTCTTGGGGACCATACATCATAAGGAGGCAAAGCTGTCAACAGGGAGCAACTTGCTGGTGAACTCAGGACAGTGGTCCATCATCATCCTGGGGTCTTGTCACAGCGGCAGAACCTGGTCACTGGGCACTGATTCAGGGTGAGAGGCACAATTCTTAAGAAGACGTCCTGGCAAGATCAAGACAGACCATGGACCCAAAATAGACAGTCAGTCCTAGACATTTAGATACATAGGAAGAGAAAGAGCTGAAACTTGCAAGATCAAGGAATGAGCATCATGGGAATCTGGAAGTCATTCCTGAGATACCAGATCCTATAACTGGTGACAATTCAGGCCACTTGGAATGCAGCACTGGGGCCACACGATTCGCAGCATAGGAAATTAAAATTCAATGAACAATTCAGCTAGCACTGAGCAAGACTGTATTGTATGCGGGGCATGAAAAGAACACTTTTAGTGATGTGTTCACTGCCCTGGGGGTTAGGTTTCAACATCTTTAGTATATCCTCTTTTAGTGAGAACAAGCTCAGACTTGGAGAGGGCAAGATAATGGATGCAATAGGAATGAGTGGAGAGGAAACAGGGGAGGCAGGAGGAGACATATTGGGGGCCAACACTTTCATTTTCGAGTTGTTCTCTTCCAAGTGACCAAGCTCAAAGGCAGTCTCTAAAAGAAGTAGCATTGGTCAGTGAAGAGGACAACAGATGTTTTGTGTCAGTGCAGATACTATACTCTTACTTGGGAAAACCTGTGATCACAGCAGCTTTTTGCACCAGCAACACGGTACTATTGGGATATATGAATCTTGTACTTGACTGAAAAAATCTAAATTTCTTTCATATGTGATGATGCTACGCGGTCTCTCTCCTACTGCCCCTCTGCAATTTCACTGGTGGTGGCGGTGGTGGTGAGGAGCTTACATCATCCTTGTGCCATTTCTGCCTCTTAGATCTGGGTCACTGAGTTAAAGGTCAAGATGTTCTTGAATTCTGTTTCTGTATTTTGTTATTACATTAGCCATCTCTCCCCATTTTGGGCCATGCATTAGTGCAGTTTTACCCAAGTGAGGTTGAATGTTGACTAGGACAGGATTTGGTTCAAATACCAGAAACCTTTGTCTAGGAAGAGAGCAGTTGATTCATCAGTTCCCTCTGGTTATACACACCAAACCAGTTATTAATCTAGCTAATTATATATACCCCCATTTGTCCAAATGATAAATGTTAGCAATTTGATACACTTTGGGTATAGAAAACCACAAATATATCTATAAACACATGCTATTTCTTATTAATCCACCTAAATTCTATGATAAATTAGTAAGTTGTCAATATAAAAGATTGATCTTAAAGCACAGACACTTGTTTCCATGAAAATGTCATTATCTAGTCCTTCACAATAATCATGCAAGAAAATAATACTGAATATGCTCAATGGTATAGCAACGAAAAGGGTAGCTAAAGCCAATGTATATGGGCCCCATGTCCTGAACAATACTGGAAAACCATAATTTACAATGGCGGCTTCTTCCTCTCCCATCCCAGGATTCTCGGTTCCCTCGCTGCACTTCTCCCCGCGCTCAGCTCCCCTGTATTTTCCAGCCATCTTTTCCTCACCCAGCTCGCCCAGCTGTGCCTCCTTCCTCTTCCACGCCCCAGCTGCTGTAGCTTACACTTGCAGCCTTCCCACAATTTTCTGTGTTAACAGTTCTGGTTTTCATACCATCTGACGTCTCTTGCCTCATTTCTCGCACGTTCTAACAGCTGAAATCCTTGATGTATGCGAAGCAACAGTCCATTAAGAAAAGAGTGTTTTCGGGAAGTTAATTTTCTTTACTGAGAACAGAAAAATGAAAGAGGCAAGAAAGGAACGATCAGAGGTGCCAAAGAGAGGCCTCTGTGAAGATAAGATGAAAGCAAAAAAAAAAAAAAAAAAAAAAAAAAAAAAAAAAAAAAAAAAAAAAAAAAATCAAAATTTTTTAGGCATCAGAAAGATATAAATAGGACACTGGGAAAATAATTCCTTCTGAAAATCCTCTTAAATGGTGTGGTTTAATAAAAATAATCCTCTTTCCATGAAGAACATATTTTTCTTGAATTCTGGGAATCTGATGATAAAAATCCTTAAACAGGCATCCTCATACTATCTACAATATACAGAACCCAGGTAAGCATAGATACAATTCTAATGCACACACCAAGTTATTAACAAATGACATTTTATTAGCAAAAACCTCTTTTTGTAAGACCATTACCTGGAAAGAGATCTAAAATGACACTATTTTGCATAAAGCCTTATCTATAAGCATGCAACCTAAGTCAGGCTTGGACTTGAATTCCTTGCAGTTTCAATATTAACAGAGAAAAAAAATCAAAATGACAGAAGTGTTCAACAGGAAAAAAAAATCCTTTCTTCCTGGCAAAAAATCGAATAGCTTACAATATGCAAATTTACTGTATTTAAAGGAAGTTTCATGCTTCTCAGACATCTGAACATAAAGGTAGCACAAAGACTAACGATAAAAAGATTAGCTTTTGGGAACTTAAATGCTGCTTTAGAGGACAGAAAATATATAAATTGGCTCCTCTACTTACTAGCTAATAAATTGGTAGTAAAAGAAATATTTAAAAACATCCTCTTTTAGGCAATATAAACAAACATGGAATCATAAACAGGGCAAATAAAGAGGCTGGCCATTCATTCATTCCCTTATTCACCTTTCAGTGTTATTTCCTTGCTAAAAACAAAAAGTAAACACTACTCCAGTCCCCGCCACTCTGTTTTATCTGGGAATTTGTCTTTTGCACTGGAACTGAAGCTGCCATTCTCAGAGCCTAGAGCTTTGGCCTGTCTTTGCCTCATGATGGGCACCTAACTGTGTAGCCCTTGGCACACTTCACTGTCTATCACAGAGCCTCAGATGGGGCTTCAGACATTTCCTGGTGAGGGCTAATTTCTGTTTTCTCTAGTCTTGGGATCATCCAAGGGATAGTGGAGTTGGAGGATCGTTGGTCACCAAGCTTTCCCAGAAGTTGTTTGAATGGGTGTGTATGTATGGGGTGAGGGGACGGGCAAAGGCAAGGAAGACTTCCCCTTCCCCAGGAAGCTGAGGAAGGTGTGGGGGGGGGGGTCAAGCACTAACTTGAGCTTCATCCAAGAAGGCTTTTGAGAACTCCCAAAATTCATAGACATCTACTTCCTATTAGAAGTGCTGGCTGCAGAATAAGTTCAGGACAGAAAGAGGCCCCCCTGCCCCCATTATTAAGGTTCTGGCTGTGTTATTTATGCTGGCCTGAGGCAATGGCTCTGCCTCTGGGGTCGAAAAGGGGGATAAATTCAAGCTCTGGTTGTCTTCCTGGCAGCTTTCCACATTACTGAAGACTGTTGTCTGTAAAGTGTCTGAGTTTTGGTGGAATGTGTCAGAGAGTGTGTGTGGGGGCAAGGGGGAGGGGGCAGGTAGGTTAGCACTTTATAGATGGATCTTATAGGACCCAGTAATTTCACAGGGCTCCCTTCTTTCTCTATATGTATATATATATATATATATATATGCATGTATGTCACAGACTATAAATCTGTATCTCTTTCTGTATATATGTATACAGAATATATATTTTCCATATATGTAGAGACAATATACACACTCATACACATTTGACTTCACTCTGAGGCTTTCAACACCGCCTGTAGACACACCAGAATTGTCACTGATATACTCATGTAGGCATATACTCATGAACCAAGGCAGGTTTTATGAGATGCTATCATATGTATGACATTTCTATCATTTCTCTGATGGAAAACAACTACTAAATGACCAAAATTGACCTTTAGAGAAATTCTGAGACACTTAGTGAGATGTAATGCTCAGTATCCCAGAGAAAGTCAAGGAGATTCACTTGAAAGGAACTAATGCATACCCTGATAACGTTCGCTTTAGCACACCAGCAAGAGCCTCCCAACTGTCAGCGCTCTATCATGATTTGTGGGACACGGCGTGCTCAGAACCAAAGGCATCATGATGGACTCTGATCTGCTAAGCCACATCTTCTCTCTGGGGTGGCTACACTTGGAATATTGGACTTTGCACGTGTGAGTAAGCATGACCATGGGATGCCTTTTTTAGCCTGTTATGGGTTGAACGGTGTCTTCCCAAAAGTTCATATATTGAAGTCTTAATCCCCAGTACCTCAGTATGTAACTTCATCTGGAAATGTGACTATTACAGATAAAATTAGTTGAAACCATAATGGAGAAAAGTGGACCCCTGATCTAATATGATTAGTGTCCTTACAAAAGGGGGAATTGGATATAGAGAAATGTATACAGGGAGAATGCTCTGTGAAGACAGGAGGTTTGCAGCTACTGTCCAGGGATGCACCAGCAGCTAAAAGAGAGGTCTGGACCAGACAGAACCTTTCCCTGCACCTTCAGAAGGAGAACGCCCTGCTGACACTGGGATCTTATATTTATAGCCTCCAGAACTGTGAGATAATCCACCCAGTCTGTGGTCCTTTATTATGGGAACCCTAGGAAACCAATAATAGGCATGGGAAAAATGGTCAAGTTCTCTAATAGAGGAGCCCTGACATAAACACACAGAGATGAGGGGGAGCAAGGCGATGGTCATTACTCCGCATTTCTCATATCACGAAGGTGTACACATCAACCCGACTGGAATTATTTCTTAATTATATAAATTCAAGTAAACATTGAAATAACAGGGAAGTTCACATAACTTGTGATACAAAGAGGGAATCTGTACTTTTAAATGCTGTTTTCAACAACAGATTTAAGGGAACAGTCACCAAAACAATATGAAGTAGAATTAAAGAGAAAACTTCCAATAATTTTTAAAATTAATTTTAATTTTAATTAATTTTTTAATTTAAATTAAATTTAACTTTATTTAATCGTGAGGAACATTTTGAAAGGGCACTTTAGGAATTTGGACAGATCAAAGCTCCTAAGGAATTTCTGACTTTATTGGGATGTATTATATTTACTGATAACAGATCATTTGCTTTTTCTTTGACTCCTGCCCTTGCTTACTTTATGCTTTTCTTTGTCGTTGGAAAGTCACTCAAAATTCATGCTTAAAAGTCTGCTCTGGTTCCCCATCCAGGGCTCTACTATTCAGCATCTGCACCTATTTCAGAGTTGGATTAATAGAATTTGAGAGTTAAAAGCAAACCCACAATATTTCAGTTCCACTGATTTTAGCATTAAGAAAACCAGTGCTCAGCTGTGATGACACAGCTCTTTCATGTCTGAGCCATGAACAGAACCCAGGCCACTTTTCATTCACTACCTTTCATCATGGTGCCTTCATCATGTCCCACATATGTTACCTGTGTTGTGTCCTCCCTAATCAGCTGACGTGGCTTCAGGGAAGGGGTCTTTTTTTGCTTGTTTGTTTTTTAAATCTCATCCAAAGACTCTGCTACATGGCCATATCCAGAAGAGGCATACCAAAATGTATGTTTAAATATCTGTTACTTGTGATCTAGCTAAGTTTCCATAATAAAATACTAGTAACAGTTCATTACTGTCCCTTAGCATATTATTATTTTAAGTCTCTTCAATTTATTTAGGATCCAGAATCACTATTTCCATTAACCTGCCTTGTATAACTAACTGGCATTATGTATAACCCAGCTTTTATTTTCCTCATTGTTTTGATTTCCAGACTAATGGCATTTTAAGTGAGTTGTGAAATCTGGGCTCTGCTACGGTGGCCCTTTATCTGTCTGGTCAAAGAAGGAACATAAACCCCTCTCACTGATCAAGTAGAAGGGGAAAGGGAAAGAGAAGAAGAAAAATGAGAGAAAAGGGGAAAAAAAAACAGGCTTTCAAGAATGTGAACTCCCTTGGACAAAGACACAATTTCTATTATAGTTGATAAAAATCACCAGAAAACAAATGTTCCAGGAGGTTGTATCTTAGCATAGAACGCAGAGAGCACTAAGAGCAATTTCCATATCGATCTGCCCAAATGGAGAAACTGGTGTCACCAGAAGCCTAGAAAGAAACAAAAATGTCCCCTGAACCTAACTGTGAGAGCCAGAAGCAAGAAATGCAGAAGCAGCTTCCTCCTGGCAGAATTACATTTTTTTTTTTTTTTTGGTCTGCCATCAACAGGTGTTACCATGGTAACTATCTTTTAGTTGAGAAGTAGTAGAGGTAAGGAAAGCCATACAGAACCACCATACAGGAAAAAATAAGAAAGATGTGCTGTAGCAAAACTAACCTCAGACCTGAAAGAATGAGCAAGGAGAGACTTGCTTGGCCATTTGTCACCTCTTTATGTTGTTTCAAGGGGTGCCACAGGGGGAGGCAGGGTCTCGGCCCGGTCTCAGTCCATGGAAGAACCAGCAACTCTCTGCAGGGGACTGCTGTGACCCTCCGTTTATTTCTGGTGCTAATTCATATGCCCATGGGCACATGGTAGCTTCCTCATGGCGCTGAGGGGAAGACTGCCGCTGAGTAGTGTTGAATCAGGAAACTTCTAAAACGCGAACATCTTTCAGTGAAATGACTTCCCTACTGTACTTCTAACTCCTGCAGGGGGTATATTTAGTGACATTTTCTCTGCTTTTGCCTTCAGAGAGACAAGCTGGGTTTGCGTGTTATGAATTAGTGAAACAGTTAATAGTACTTCTTCCTATGAGCCAGGAAGCCCCTCATGGGCTGGCTAACACAGAGCCCCCTGGCCACGATCCTTCTTTAATCGCTCATGGCTTCTGATAGCACCCTATATGTTCAGCATCATGAACGACAGACAACTATCTCTGAAATCAAATTCTCCACTTTTATTTTGTAAGCTTTTGTTAATTAGCTCCCCCAGAGGGCACAATCAATAGATTTTATGTCTAGATTTTTGTTGTTTAAATGACCACTCTGCTCATTAAACGTCATGAATTAATATACTTTGCTAATTTCTATGGTTCTTCCAAGTTAGGACGACTGACAAAACAAGGTTTTGGAGGATAATGTCTCAGAGGTTCAGCTTGAGAGACAAATCAGTGTGGTATCAAGGGTATTCTGCTGAACCAGGCAGACATCAGAGTGTCGTACAAAAGAGACAGCTGAGATGTTAGCAGATACTCCCTCTGAGACCTAACTACCTCTCTTGCCCATTTCTGAGACTCAGTGTCCCCTTTCATAGAGAGATGGAAGCCTTCCCTCCTTCAAAGGGTTGATGCAGATGAAAGTGCTTTGTTCATAAACAGTAAATAAGATTGGATGTTGGAAATACTGTTGTCACTTGTTTTTCAAGCTTTCTGCTGTGTTAATACTACTTATCACATTTCTGAAGCTAAGAAGGCCACAAAATTTTCACATAATGTTCTTGGCAGAAGATCTCTTTCCTTATCATTGTATGGAGTTGCTTATCTGATTTGGATGTCACTGTCTTCTATTAGTTCCTCTTCTTTTTGTTTTCAATCTGGCAGATTTGTATCACAGGCATGGGTGTATGGGTGTGTGTGTGTGTGCGTGCATGTGTGTGTGTGTGTGTGTGTGTGTGTGTGTGTGTGCATGAAAAAGAGGAAAGGGTAAAAGAGGAAGAGAAAAAGGAGGGAAAGGTGAGAGGAGTGCATGAGTTAAAGGGGGCAAGTTTTCCTTCCCATTCCACAGATATGTGCCCATCTCCGCTAGTCTATTATTTTATCTGCAATCAGTCGGTGGCTGGCACTCAGTTACTGGTGGCCTCATACACTCTTCAGGAGAAGCAGTTCTGAGGATGACACTAATTTCTGCAACCAACTCTCAGCTCACGGTGCTCCGCTTCTCCTTTCCCATGGTGAAGCGCTTTGCCAGCTGTAGTTGAAGACGCAGAAATCCTGTTTCTCAAACTGTAGCCCGTACATCTTACTAGTAGTAAGACACACACCGTCTATCTTTTTTGTTTGCTTATTTTATTAAAAAAATAACACAGCTCTCTCTTTAAAATGTTGACCTTTTGCTTCTGGGGAGTGTGGAATTCATGCCTCCCCATTTTACTCCTTCCCTTTGGTCTCCTACTTCCCATTCCCTTCCATCCTGCCGTTCACCACATTCACCTACTGCCCGTCTCATGGGTTCTACCTCCCTGAACGTTTGTTACAGTAAATTTTCAGTTTTGTTATAATACCTGCATAATGAAAAGGTTCACAGAACACACACACAAAAAAACCTACCATGAAAAATGAAAGTTCTCTTTCACCTTATTGCCCTACTCCCATTTCTGATCCTCCAGGTAAGCACACTTAGAATTGATTAAACACTTAAAAGAGCCTGAAAAGATATAAAAATCTAAAAGTTTTTTTTCTTTCTTTGTTACATATTTGGTAACATGAAGCATCCCTACACTAGGCAGTGTTCAACAGTTTCATTGTACTCATTTGCTATATATTAGAGAACTTTTCATTTGAGCACATATAGAGTATCTCATTTAAAAAAAATTTAATGTTTATTCATTTTTGAGAGTCAGAGAACGAGGCAGCGAGAGAGAACATGAGCAGGGGAGGGGCAGAGAGAGAGAGAGGGAGACACAGAATCTGAAGCAGGCTCCAGGCTCTGGGCTGTCAGCATAGAGCTCAATTCAGGGCTCAGACCCACGAACTGTGAGATCATGACCTGAGCTGAAGTTGGCCACTTAACCGACTGAGCCACCTAGGTGCCCTGACAGTTATCGTCTTTCTTTTAATACCTACAGAGCCTCCCGTGGTATTGGAGAGACTATATTGGGGCATTTCCATGCCAATGGATATTTACATTGTTTTGGGTATTTCTCAATTAGAAACAATATTATATGATTGCTCTTGCATATATATCTCTGGTTGAGAGAGAGGATATTGATAGGACAGATTCATAGACATGGAATTGATGGGTCAACCGGCACGTGCACTTCTCATTTCTCCCTCTCCTCACTGACCTAAAGCCAATGCTATATTGATATATTGTCTATGCAGCTATAAAAAAGAGTGCACTTCTCTGTTTTGTTGGGTTTCACCACCAAGCAGATTAATTTATCTTAATACCTTCTGGCATAGTTGGCTATCTCTGTCTGCTAATGGTGCATCTGCCTGGCTTTCCAATGCTGTGGATTTGTGGATCTCTTCATTTTTTCAATTTGATGAGAGAAGAATAAAGTAACACCTCATTTACTGCATCAGGCATCCAAGATTCATAAGACTTCTTGCCTGGACAAGGTCAACAGTTCCTAACTCTTCTTGACTCCTTTGTATTCACCCTCCACAGCTGACCAAGTGACTTACTAAAATGCAAATATAGTCACTAAACTTCTTTGCTTAAATTCCCTCAGTGACACTCTAATGCTTGGTGGGTGTTACCGGTTGCATTTTCTCTCCTAAAAAATGGATGTTAATGTCCTAACCTCCAGTACCTCAGAATTTGACTTCATTTGGAAATAGAGTCTTTAGAGAAGTAAACAAGTTAAAATGAGGTCATATCCAAATATGACTGATGTCCTTACAAAAAGGGGAAATCTGGACACAGAGACAGACATGCATGGGGTGAAGATAATGTGAAGGAGCACAGGAAACACATCATGTGAAGACAGAGGCAGAGAGCAGAATCATGTTGACCCAAGCCAAAGAATGGGGCTACCAGAACTAGAAGGAGCAAGGAAATGTCCTTCCCCTACAGGTTTCAGCACGAGTGTGAACCTGCCAACACTGTGATTTGGAATTCGAGCCTCCAGAAATGTGCGATACTAAATGTCTATTGTTCTAAGCCATGCAGTCTGTAACGCTTTGTTAGAGCAATCACAGGAAACGAATACAATTGGCCAAGTTCAACCTTCTAGGTGTCTCACAGCACCTCTCATGCCTCCATATCTTCCTTCCAAACCTTCCTGTGAACAACACCCTACTGCCTTATCCTTCACGCCCAAAGAATGCTTCCCACCTCCTTGACTCTGAACCTCCTTGCTTCCAAACACACCGGTGCCTCTACCTAAATACCCTTCTCCGTGCCTGCACGCACTGTTGCTGTGCCTGAGCTGGTCTCCCAGGGCCACCTCCTTCAGGAGCTGTTTCGGACATCCCCCCCCCCCCCCCAGGCAGGCTCCCCAGGCATATCTGACTGTCCCGTGAGTCCCTCCTGTGCTGTATTTAGACATTATTTTGTACCTACTTGTTCACACACATCCCCCTCTTCTTTGCTGTGAGCTCCTTGAGGGGAGACCCATTACCTTAGCAGTAAAGTCCCTACATAAACAATGTCCAAAAGGGGATTTTTTTTCTAGGTAACCAGTGCACAGTGCCATGACTGTAAGTAATTCATCATAGGCTTTATCTTATTAAACATGTCTTGTTGAAAGAAGGGGAGTAGAGCAGGTCAGGGCTCACTGCAAACGGTCAATGCACACAACAGATACCTGCCAAGGAGTACTTTTCTGTGTATGAATATGTGACTGCTTTCAGGCTTATTATTTTTGATGAGATTCATTCTTTCAATCCATCACACTTACAAACTTCAGATGATTGCTTCCTTCATTAGAGTGGTTCATTAGACACAGAAAATAGATCAGTGGTTGCTTAGGGCTGGGGGGAATGCGCGAAGATGGGGACATTGTGTGACAGAAGGAATGAGGGGTTTACTTTCAGAGTTATAAGAATGCCTGGCAGTTGATTATGATGATGTTGCAAAACTCTGAATATACTGAAAGCCACTGAACTGGATAGTTTAGTTTTTATTTTTTTGAATGTGTATTTATTTTGAGAGAGAGAGAGAGAGAGAGAGAGAGAGCGAGAAAGAGAGAGAGGCGCGCAGAGAAAGAGGGAGAGAGAAGAAGCCCAAGCAGGCTTTTCTTTGTCAGTGTAGAGCCCGACATGGGGCTGAAACTCACAAAATGTGAGACCATGATCTGAGCCAACTCAAGAGTCAGACACTTAATTGAATGAGCCACCCAGGTGCCCCGAAACCGTATAGTTTAAATGAGTGATCTGTAGGACATGTGAATAATAATATCTAAAGCTGTTTAAAAAAAAGGCATGATACATTGAATTCAATCCAGTCTGCAAAAATTGCCGTTAAAACAAGTTAACTCTTTAGTTGCCAAACATCTGCATAGATAAAATAAATCCTCCACACTAGTGAAAAAGAAAAACACAAGCCATACCCTGTAATGTTTACAACATCCTAAAGAAAAAAACGACACCACGACATTTCACACCAGGCCCATGTACTCTGACCAGCCTGTTGCCAAGATAGAGCAACTTAATTAGGCCTCAGAACTTTTCCTTTGCCTTAAAGTATGCACGTCTCTCTTCTTTCCCTCTGTATCATAGCAGAGATATATTTAATTCAATAAATATAAGAACAGAGAGAAAACTAAGATAAAATGATAAATGATAGCCAAGAAGGGAATTACTAAAATCTACCAAGTTTTAGATAGTGGAGGGGAAATCAGTCATGTGGTGAAGCCAATGACCTCTGTGCTAAGTCAAGACAGTAGCATTTGTCAGGATGTTGGGCAAAAGAACACAGGATCTTCAACTGTTCAATAAGTTTTCTGAATAAACAAGGCAAAGAATGACAAAAAGCAGACATCCTGGTGCTTATTCATATACTATTTGTATATACCACCTATAATGCAAATGCCTGTCATACTTCTCCAGTGGAATTTCAAATTCTAGAAGACAGAGAGGGTATGGGGCACCTGGGTGGCTCAGTTGGTTAGGCGGCCAACTTCAGCTCAGTTTGAAGGTCTATGTCGGGCGTGGTGCAGATAGCTCGGAGCCTGGAGCCTGTTTTGGATTCTGTGTCTCCCTCTCCCCCTGCCCCTCCCCCACTCACGCTCTCTCTCTTTCTCAAAAATAAATAATAAACATAAGAAGAAAAGGTAACTAATGAGTGCTCTCTGCTCCCACCATTCCCCTCCCAGAGCATTCAGCGGAAGAGTTAACAACCGCTTTGCAGGGTACAGAATACCGCCATCTTAGAATCTCATTGTGCTAAAGGGATTCTTTTTTTTCCCCTTTTTAGTAACTAACACTGTTTTGGAGCAAATGTGATTTAGTACATGGAATAACAAAATCTATGTAATAAATGATCCCATTACTGATTGTTACTATTCTTTGAAGCCCCATTTCTAAGGACTTTATTTTGGAGAAATGTATACTATAAAAAAAAAACAAAACAACCCTTCAAAATCAAAAGGCTATTGGCTGATGAATGTATTTGAGCATGACTCAATGAGCAGGATTCCATTGGGTCCACCCAGAATGACACACACTACAAATTCAGCTTTGAAAACTATCTCAGAACTTAATCTATTTTAGAGGGTGCTGTTAATGTAACCACAGAAATGTTCATCATAGGAAGGGAGGGAATAATTTCGCTCTGCAACATGTCCTTATATAGGTCACACACCCCAAAAATGATACTCTTTGCTACTGAAATCTGATGATTAGTCGCCAAGTTCAAGACATATCTGGAAAGCATACAGGTACATGTAATTAGTCAAGATAAGTTCTAGAGAGAACCACGCAAATTTGTGGAAAAAAACCCCAAAACATTCTCAGAGTTCAATGCAATTAAAAAAATAAACACAACACTTCTCACACACATTCACAAAGAAATCCTCAAATGTGCCACTTCTGAAGGCTCCTCAGTTCCTATGCAGAGACTTCCCTGCTCTGCGTGACCTCCTTTCCGCACTAATTCACCTTCCTTATCCCGTGCCTCTGCCGATACCCTTCATGCCAGCAGGAGTTTTCTCTCTCCCTCTGACCACTTAGTTCCAAGCCCTGAAGGTCCTTCTGGGTAAGGTGTACTCTTTTCCTTCTGTTCTTAGATTCTGCTCAGTTCATTTGGCATCAAGTGTTACCTTATCTCTCCTGTACTGGGAGGGAATCCTTTCTCTACACAGTTCAAGTAGATAATACTCTGGGGCTTTCCTGGATCTTTCTTTCAACCTCTTCATGAATTCCACTGAAGAGGAGGTGGAGAGACTTATCTCATGGGCGATCAGAGGAAGGATGAACGAGGAATCCTAGGCTCAGCTACTCCCATCTCCCTCTAGGAAGATGGGTTTTCCTCTGATCTTCTTGCCATAGTTTGAGTTTGCTCCTTTGGGCCCACAGAGACGCCTGTCCCTGCCAGTGCGGCCTGTACTTACTTCTGGAGTTCACTATCAGTACAACAAATAAAGCCTGCACTCCAACCTGGCCTTTACTAGTAATAAAGATGATATTTAAGTCTTACCTGCCAATTATTTTATCCTAGCGCTTATTTTTTCAGAACTTGGAAGGGTCTGAGAGGTGTCACTACTGTGGTTTTTATCAAAGACTCCAGTGTCATTCATATATATAAGTATGTATATATTGATTAGATGGCTTTAAAAATGGATGTGTCCCATATCCCTGCCTGGGCATAATCTTGAGTCATGTCTCATTAAGTCTTTACTACTCAGGGCTTCACCACAATGCCCAGCGTATAGTAAAAATAGGCTCAGATGGAGTTAACCAGGAATACATCATCCAATTTATATAGAAGATTAAAAACAAAACATAGGACCATAATACTTGTGAATCTAGCTAATAGTTACGATTTTATTAATGCATTTTTGGTATCACTTAGCAGTGTTAGCATAAAGTGAACATGGGCAATTAATGTATGCTAAACACTGTGATCCTGCAGAATAAATTTAACAGCACACTGAGCAAGAAGAGAGAATAAAAGGTAAGACATAGGCTGGTTGTTTTCATCAAAACCCTCAAGATCTCATTTCATCAAAACCCTGTCACTAAATTTACAGTACATCTAAGAGTGAATTTTATGTGAGGTATATCCATACCTAATTTCCGAAGCAGTAATGGCAATCCATCATAAGCCAAATTTTCATATACCTAGACCTTATACCTTCATATTATATGCTATCCTTTGCCCACTCTTACATAAAAAGCCTCACGTAGACATACAAAGCTACTAATGTGCAATGTTACTGGGGAATAATGATTTGGTTGTCTAAGTGTATGTTTGTGTGCCTCCAGAAAATAACAATAGTAAATTAAATACAGAAGTGATTACAATGATGCCAAAAATAAAGTGTTTTAATACAACGTTAGAGGTCAATTAATGTGATAAATTACTAATTCCTCTTCATTTTTATTTTTGGCACACAATCTTTTTTTTTTTTTTTTTTTTTACTTACATGTGCATTTACTGAATGCTAACGAGCCGAGCCGTCTTGTAAAGCAACAGTAATGCTAGTAAGGATGACTTAGAGAAAGCCCTCTCCAGTTTACAGAGATGTGTCACACATTTTTCTTTAACTCTCACAATATGCTCCTGAAACAACAGAGTAAATATTGTCATATTCACTTTACAAGCGGGGAAACGGAGGCTCAGAGAGGTTCAGTGATATTCCTAAGAACTGGCAGAGCTGGTACGCCATTCTGGACTGCTGACTCCCAGCAGCTAATCACTCATTTGGAGAATCAATGGTTACTGAGCACCCACTTACTGGGTAAATAAAACCCACGTTGGTGCTAGATTATAGATGGTCCCTGGCGTCTCCACAAGTCATCCTATTTGACATAGGACCAGCTATCAACATGCATATGGCACGTTCAATGTACTATTTTTATTTTATATATGGGTAAAAACACAAATAAGCCTGCAAATGTTTTCCTCTAAACTAGCTAGGGAAGACTGCTTTAAAATTAATACAGCTTAATCATTTACTTTAGAAATTAAAAACATGTTTCATTGCTACTCCTCAATGCTCACATTCAAATGACAGTGTTTCAATTAAAATTGAGACTCCAAATTAAAAGTATCCTTTGGCATTTTTAAATGAAGCATTTAATCTTCTATCAAATGAATGAGAATTTAATCACATAAATTAGTCTCATTCATGTACCTCATTCATGTACCAAAGTGTCAAAATTTATCTAAGGAAACGAACTTGGATTTAAACATTCACAGGAACCGTGATGGGAATGCTGCTGGAGGAGACCCTTTCTGACATTCCCCTGTGGGCTTTCACAGATCTAAAATCACAGGAAGCCACTCTGCAGTTTTCCAGCCACAATTTTAATGTGAGGCTGCCTCTTCATATGTGCAGTTGTCATAAAATGTCAAAATATGAGGGAGAAGACCCATGCTTAGTCCTGAAATGAAAAGGAATGGCTTCCCTGTTGCCTTTTTATCTATCTTTGCCCATAAATTAATCAATGAGTGGTAAATACATTTGGATTTAAGACAGGTTTCCCGCCAGGCAGGAATGAAGATAAGCTAGCATGACGTAGAGAAACCCACTGAAGCAACGAAAGAAGGAAAGGGGGTAACTCGTCAATCAGCCACGAGCGGACCCCACAAGTGTAGCCTCACTCTTGTTGATCAGCGGCCGGAACACAATAGAGCATGTGCTCACTACAAAGAAACACAAGCCTCCGCCTCACACCGTCATGGGTTATCAATCTTCTGGAATTGAACGAGGAGAGAGGTGTGCCAAAATGTGCTGTACCTGCTCGTGCCTTCCACCACCTTCTTCCTCTAGAGGACCGTAACTTTCTGTTTGCCTTATACTTTCCTTGTCTTGAGATAAGGCCCGCCCACGGTTTAAAAAACTCTTAAGAAACATAGCATTATATCTTAGTGTATATTTCCCTGCCAATCTGTAAGCTATCCCTGATAGTGTCTGAATGCTGAGGCAGATGATTGTGATGCCAAGGTTATCACAAGCCCAAGTATCATGCATGGTGCCTGAGGGCACGGCTCTCTTATGTAAACTGAACACAGTCGCTCTAGAGTCCCTGTTAGATGTGATAAGAGGGAAGGAAAAATGAGAACAAAATGAAGTCTTAACTTATATAAATCAGTGTCAGCTGCCTTTTAAAGACTACTGAAGCTTTTTCAAACCATCAGGTCCCAAATTGCTACATAAATTACTACAGAATGATACATCGACTTATGCCATTTCCCTATTTGTATTTAATTAATTGGATAAATCTTCTGTTAACTGTTTCCCACCTTCTTTGGCTTACTGGACACAGACAAGATTTTGGCAACCCAGAAAAATAAACAGCAGAGGAGGACTAATACACAAAATTATTTCATTCCAGAGTTCATGTTCAAACCTGTCATTAGGAAAGTGGAATGCATGTTCTCATCGGAATGAATAAATGAAGGTTATTTTCATTCTTAAGACAGGTCATAATTGTTATAAAGTTAAATAATTTTGTGAAAAATAAAGACACCAATGAACATTAAAACCCAACTTATCATATTCAGCCTGTATATGCCATTTTTTAAATTATAAAATATGATCTATTTTCATATCCTTAGTCATGTCTTCATTGTTGAGGCAAATAGTTTCCTCATCTTCATTTTTAGAAAACCATGCTGTTACGCATATTTGCATGATGTCAGCACATTTTTCTCAATATGAAGTCATGATCTCATAGGACAGAAAATACGGCATCCGGGAAGACCCGTTTATGCATAAAGGTTGAGATGACTCTTCCTTCCCTCAGCTCACAAGAGCACTAGTGAGTGATGAGGCCGATACCAGAAAACCAGAGATGTACCGTTAACGAGTGTAATGCCTCAAATATGGCTGTGATTACTGTTACTGTTGTTGCTGTTATTACTATTATTGTAACATAGACAACCACTCCCACCACAGTTTCCGAAGTATGCATCAGCTGCCGGGTGCTCCGCAAACATTATTCCTACCCCTTACAACTTTCAGAGAGTGGGGTTTAATTTTGCCTCTCAAGTTAAGTGGAATTAAGGAGATCATCCAGGGCTACCCAATCTCTATCGAGGCACGCTTGGGACAGAACCTGCAGTGCCTAGTTCTGAGAAAAAGATGACTGGAAGGAACCATCGACCTGCTAAAACCTATTCACTGAAGACCTAAAAGTGATTTTTATGGGGACCTTGTAATGAGACTTTGTGGGGCACCCCCAGCTCGGGCGGCAGGTCCCAGGGGTGCCACTACCACCGGCGGACGGAACAGAGAAAGAGTAACAGCGCCAACAGTCACCTCCACAGACTGCCTGACCCACAGGGTATTGAGACAATATTTTAGCAGAATGTCCTCAACCACCTGCTTTCCTTCAGCTATTTCAGCTATTCTGAAGTCTGATGGTGGGTGGCATTTTTCTCTAAATCAGAATGTAACATCATCCTTAACGTGACAGTAATTGAGCTACATTGCTTCTTTACATGTCTGATCAAAATATAGCTTTGAAAGTCTACAGATAATTAAAATTTTAGGAAGTATTTGGAGAAGCTTATTAATGTATTACATAATCATTAACCAAAGAAAAATATTAATCTTTAAGATCACTGTTCAGCACGGGGAACTATTATTCTTGGGATTATTTTGTGTGAACAAGCCCAAAGCCTAATGTTACACAAAGGCTAATGTCTTTGCTCAGAGGATTAGAATTAATTTATGACCTCTGCTTTTGACTTAAATGCTGTAAACATTTCTGTTGTTCTTGAACACAAAGACTGCTCCTGCATAATTGTTCTGACAGAGAAAGTGAAATTAAAGCACTATGAAAATATTTGCCAGATAAAACAAATGCCAAGATCAAAAATGCTAAAATACTGAGTGGATATTTATTATCCCCACTAATCCTTTTGCATTTCAAAGTTTGTTTATTTTTACTATGCTCTTCCATGCTCCTCTTCAGTTATTATAAGCATAATTTTAAATTCATAAAAGAGAAGCAGAGTTAATATCATGAGCTTTAAAATAATATTCAAGTAATACCGATGAGGATAGAAAGGCATTTTTTATCTGAATATGTTCTTTGGATGAACTAGAAAAAAGGGTAATCTAATGTTAGTTTTCACTCCTCATGCTCCAGCCAACGAGGCCCTGCATAAAGAAGATTTAATTTTAAAACATCAATAAATTCTTTTCTTTTTTTAATGTTTATTTATTATTTTGAGAAAGAAAGAACTCAAACAGGGGAGTGGCAGAGAGAGAGGGAGACACAATGTGAAGCAGGCTCTGGGCTCTGAGCTGTCAGCACAGAGCTGACGTGGGGCTTGAACTCACAGACCACAAGATCATGACCTGAGCTCAAGTTGGATACTTAACTGACTGAGCCACCCAGGCACCCCCAAAACATCAATCAATTATTTTCAAGTTCCAACTCAGCAAATCAAATAGTCATGTTCTCTTCAGTATATACAAATAATAAACGTACACATTTTACAATATTCTGACTTCCTAGCACTTCTAAATCTTTATTTGTGACACAGTATCTGAAGTTCAGAAATGGACCCATATCTCCATGGCTTATTTCCTGAAAACATTCCAAAAATTATTTCTCACTGAATATATCTTACGGCAACTTCTAAAAGGCCATAAAAGGAATTTCTAGTCTAATTGCAGGTGGGGCCTGAGAATATAAGAATGAAAAGCACTGTTACTTAAAAGGCTAGATTACTGTCTGCAAGGTGTTGGTGTGTTTTGAATAGTCAGTGCACTGGCTTTAGTGACAGATCAGGAGCAGAGAAGCTCCTTGGGCACGTACTGGTACCATTAACTGAGACAGGAAACTCAGAGCAACTGATTAGGGTGGGAAATAAACCTAGGAAGAACTCAGTTTGGTGAGTGCTGATTTTATGAAGGATGCATGGTATGGGGGTAAAGGAATCTGGGGGATAGCTAAGTTTAGGAATTAAGATCTCAGGAGAAAGGTTGGAAGTAATGAGCAATATCAGGGCATGCAACTCTTTTCTGTAAGGGGCCACACGGTAAATACGTTAGGCGTTGCAGGCCATATGATCTATCCCAACTACTCAACTCTGTCACGGCAGCAAAAAGACAGCCATAAACAATAGCTAATAAGTGTGTCTATGTTCCAATAAAATTTTGTAAAAATAGGTGTCAGAATGTATTTGGACTGTCAGTCACAATTTGCCAACTTAAGTTAGAGGACAATGCAGTCCTGGGATTGGATAAGATCACCTAGAAAGAACATATATGTAAGGCAAATTTGTATGATATGAATTTGAAAACGTGTAATTTTCAATTTCTGTGCAGTTCAGTAAGAATCTATTTTTACTTTTTTCCTTGACATGTGAAACAATGGCTAGCATAGGGATATACATATATGGTACTAAGAAGTACAAGAGAAGCCACTAACCTAAAAAGAAAAAGGAATTTAAGTAAAAATAATGAACTTTTATATTCTATTTTATCAGTGATACTATTTTTCCATTTTTAAAAAGTTCAATAATCACACAAAACATACTAGATTATTAAAAATATTTATCAATTTTTGCTAAAGTCAGTTTTTAATTTTTCTAAATGCATATGAACCCTAGGATGAACTGTCCCTACCCATGAAATGGATGAAGTATTTCAATATTAAAGAAATGCCAAGAAGGCACAGCATGAGAAAATAGAATGATTAGGCTATATAAGGGCAAACAGCATTCATAACACTTGAAGTGTCTGCTTATTTCTATAATTATGCCATATAACTATAGATAGCTTTCATAACTATTTTTTTAATAACCGCCAACATCTTAAACATAGACTCCATTGATAAAGAACTAAATAAACTGTGTCCGTTTAAATGAAACTCACTGAAACATTCAAATATGCCCTGGGTGCTAGGTTAATGCCAGGGATTACATGACCAGTATTTACAGCACAAAAACGAAGCATCAGCTTCTACTTAGAAGGTGCAAGTCAGAGTTTGTTACCTGGGGCCCTAGTGATCACAGGGTCCCTGGCCAACTTTGGGAGGGTCCGTAAACTGCCTACAATTATGTGCAAGGCTTTCTGTACATGTGTCCTTCAGAGACAGTCTAGAATGCTCATTAAATTCCTGAAGGAGTCTATTACTTCTCCAAAGCTAAACTGGGATCTATAAACAGGTCCCTCCAAAAAACACATTTATCTTACTTCAAAAGCCTACATATTTTTTTCTAACTTCCTATTTTTGAAAAGAATAAAAGACTAGGAGCACCTGAGTGGCTCAGTCGGTTAAACGCACCCAACTTTGGCTCAGGTCATGATCTCACGGCTTGTGGGTTCGAGCCTTGTGTCAAGCTTGCTGCTGACAGCCCAGACCTTGGAGCCTGCTTTGGATTCTGTGTCTCCATCTCTCTCTGCCCCTCTCCCACCTCTAAAAAAGAAACATTAAAATAATTTTTAATAAAAGAATAAGCGACTAGATTATTAGCACAAATTAAGCAAGTAAATTTTTGTGTTTCTGCCCCAGACTACTGGCATTAGATCCAAACTCAAAATTGTGTCCATTAGTGAGAAGCCAAGTCTTTCCAACTATTTACCCAGAGAAACTTACTCTTAAAATTTTTAAACCACCCATTGTTTTCAGGGATCTAAGACACCTTCTCATAAAGCTCAAAAACAGAAATCAATAAATATCCCAAGAGCTGAGTACTTTTGAGATGATGGACTATTAATTAGCATACTTTACTTATAAATTAATCTGCAGAGGTTATTCTTATATAAATCAAAGAACATCGTAGTATCAGAATGTTTTTCTTACACACTGATTTTTTTTTTTTTTTAGGTAAGTCACAGCAAGTTGATGGCAAAATTAAAGTAAAAATTAAGAATCCTGCTATTCCATTCATAGGCTATCGTCCGTCCCTTAAAAATGAAAGGCGTTTTGCATCTTTTGGGAAAGTAGCCTGAGCTATAAGCACAGAACCTGCCACGGGGCTGGGACTCACAAACCATGAGATCATAATCTGAGCCGAAGTTGGATGCTTAACCAACTGCGCCACCCAGGTGCCCTAAGGGTTAGATTTCTGAGAGACTACAACATTTACAACAGGCTTTTAATACACCTTCTTGCTAATTTAATTTTCTGCCTTTTCTGTATTAATAGCTAAGATCAACTTGGAACAACTTTTCCATATTATTCAAAATCAGTGAGGAGTGTCATTAAATGCTTTCAAGGTAACTAATGTGCAAGAGGTTACTACTTCAAAGTGTAAAAGATGTTGACCTTTCTAAGACAGGAAGTAAGCATAAGTAGTAAAGGCCCTGAAATTCAAAATCTATTTTCTGTCCACCTAAAACTGTCCAATAACCATTACTGTTGATGACCACAGAACCAACAGCTCCTTGATTAACCTGAAACAAGGGCCTATAAAACTGTACGCAGGCTCTACAGCAGCCTCTCTGCCGCCTGAAAGAATACTTCAATTCATACATGTTCCAATTTATATCTATTCTGCAGAAATGAAGCAGACTTGTAGAAAAAGACTGGATTCATTATCATGTAAAATACAGCCATTAGGAGAAAATCGATATTCCCAGACATAACAAGATCAGACTCAGGCTTCTGGGCTAAAGCTGGGGGTGGAGAGGTGGAATGTTTCCAAAAATGAAACCCTTCCTTCTGAAAGAGTTATTCACAGGGGTAAATTAAATAACACTACCAAAAAAGGAAGTTACAGCAAGCCATTGCTTGAATCTACCATCAAAGCAGAGCAATTTAGCCACTTGACCTTTAGTATTAATGCCAGTGCATAGGTAATTCTTCAATGTGTATGTGTTTATCTCTCAAAATCTTTTGTAAGCTATATCTTGTGGTTGGAAAACTTGATAGGACTCACTTGCCTCAAATGCCTATCATATTAACACACAGATGTACTATTACCGTGCAAATCAGATGCCACAACCAGTAAGCAGCAACTGGTTAATTACAGAAACACAGAGTTTCAAGTACATGAATTCCACAGCAAGAGGAGGTGACAGTAAATTCTGCTTCCAGGTAATGATGATGACATGGTCTCAAAGATGAGCAAGAGGGAAAGATCCAGAACATTTGGGTGCTTACAAAACGCCATGCACTGCTCTAGGCACTGAGGATACAAGATAAACAAAACAGATGAAGTCTTAGCTTACTTCTTTGTAGGTGAAGACTGACAAAAGAGACTAACACTAAAGTATCACATGGGGAAAAGTAAATTAAAAAGGTAAAGGAAAGAGGCACCTGGGTGACTCAGTCGGTTGAGCATCTGACTTCAGCTCAGATCATATCTCACATGAGATCTGTGAGTTTGAGCCCCACATCATGCTTGCTGATGTCAGTGCAGAGCCTGCTTCAGATCCTTTGTCTCCCCCGCTCTCTGCCCCTCCCCAACTCACACTTGCTCACTCAAATATAAATAAACCTCTAAAAAATAGTAAAGGAAAAAGAAGTTGATAGAGTGTCTTGGATTCCTGAGCTATGGCTTCTTGGGGAAGTCCTTTTTGAGAAGGTAACTTTTTTTTTTAACGTTTGTTTACTTATTTTGAGAGAGAGAGAGAGAGAGAGAGAGAGAGAGAAAGTGAGAGAAAGTGAGGGAGGGGCAGAGAGAAGGAGACACAGAATCCCAAGCAGGCTCCATGCCATCAGCAGAGCCTGATGCGGGGCTGGAACTCACAAACTATGAGATCATGACTTGAGTCAAGATCAAGAGTCACATGCTTAACTGACTGAGCCACCCAGGTGCCCCTGAGAAGGCAACATGTAAATTGAGATATGGAACCATCCTCTAAGCTTTCAGCCTATAAAAAACTACCTTCGATGGGAATGGGTGTCACATGGCAAATTGGAGAAACATGATTTACTCTTGTAACTCAGCAGTTTTCACCATTTTTTTGTGTTTCAGGCACATGAAATCTTTAAATATTAAACTATTCATCAGATTATATAAAAAAGATTATAAAACAGAGCAATCTGAAATCAGCCATCGATAATTTGATATTGTCACTCCCTACAATTGAACTAACAAGCCTCAGTCATCTGTCACAGCGGCCACACTCGTCACCATCACCAGTTGGCTTCCTGTCTGAGGTGCTGTTTGCAGCCTACATCACACCCATATACTAAAGATGCAAAAGTCTACAGTTCAAGTAAACAGGAGATCTTTCTTTAGTAGGGTTTCTTTAGTTCAAGAACACACTCAACTAAATATTAAATCTCCCTTATCTTCTGCAAACATAACCTGTTAGGCTTAATACTTGCCTAACAATACCTTAAACTGTATATACACATTTTATAAACTGTATATATTCAAATGAGGAAAAATAAATTTTAAACATTAAAATTGGTAGCATGCCTGTGTGCTATGGGGCATTTACTGGGCAGTGGCAAAGGAATATGTTAATGAAACAGCAAACCCTCGTTGGCCAATCTCGAGTTTTATATTTTCTGGCCAATCCACCAGGAAATATTTCAGTGTCACAGAATTCTCAGCCTTGTGGTCATTCCCCTACAGGAAGTTACAGGAAAAAGTTTTACATTCCTGTCTTTCCCCCTGTTTTCTGATTGTTCATAGTTAAAACCATCAGAGACAGGCTCTGGGAATAACTCGCATGAGGCGCACACCAAGAAGGAAGGGCCGCAGCACCCCGGGGCAGCACGTCACGCTCACTAGGAACCACAGCTCACCCCAGGGGCCCACTCCGAATTACCACGTGTTAACAACCTGGATGCGGGGCCATCAAGCTGGGACACCTAGCACACCCTTGGTGACCAGCATTGATTTGGTGAGCCCACAGGACTCTGAAACACAGGGCAAAGAATGACTTCCTAGTCAGCTTCCTAGAGGAAAGCAAAATTAATTTTAAAAGATAAGGCAAAAAGGTAGCATTAAAGACTATGAAGCCGATTATACTGGAGGAATATCAAGAAGACTTTGAAGGACTTTGTGAAAAAGTGTTTAGAATGCATAACAAATAGCCTTAATATAATGGTTAGAGTCCAAAAGCCAGCAGGCCCTGGAGTGTGCCTTTCACATGAGGCAACCCGGGATTCAGCTGACGACCAGATTTCAACCTCAGTATGCCAAGAAGTAGCTCTTAGAATCTTCTCATTTTTGCCAAGTAGGCCATCCACTCATGAAATGAACAGCAATGTTTTGGGGTTAATGGAAGAAACCCTGTAACCCCGATATGCCATTAGGTCCTATCAATGCCTAAGGCTGTGGGTAAAGGAAAACAACAGTGGCCAGCTGTGGACGGCAACCACAGTGAACGGTTTTATATCCCTTCCTTTCTAGTTCCAAGAACCCTCCTCTGAAGAGTTTCTCATTGCTGCTACCAGGAGACAAGAAACAGGTGAGATCCAAAAAGACAGTGTCTCAGAGCTTCTCCCAAAACTCTGGAGGGGGACTGGGGCCCCCTGGGAGCTAGAGACCTGGCCAGAGCACGAGCTGAACATCCAGTCTCTAAATGTAAGGTGTGTCCTCAGCGGCTCTGAGGTTTCTAGAGAAACTGTGGCTCAGTCGTTGAGCTAATCATCTGAAATCTTTTCACAAAAAATCGTGGACCACTGAAACTGGAAAAAGCTTTATTTTCCGTGAAGAAATCATCCTCATTTCAATCAGCCATTCTTTTCTCTTTTGTCTCCTCTTTCCTTCCTTTTTTTTTTTTTAAATATCAACTAGTTACTTTAAATTTTTTTTTAAATGTTTTATTTATTTTTGAGAGAGCGAGAGACAGACAGACACAGCATGAGCAGGGGAGGGTCAGAGAGAGAGAGAGAGAGAGAGAGAGAGAGAGAGAGAGAGAGAGAGAGAGAGGGAGACACAGAATCTGAAGACAGGCTCCAGGCTCTAAACTAGCTGTCAGCACAGAGCCCAACCCAGGGCCTAAACCCACAAACTGTGAGATCATGACCTGAGTTGAAGTCAGATGCTCAACTGACTGAGCCACTCAGGGGCCCTACAACTAGTTACTTTTAAAGAGGAAAGAAAAAAGTTTTGATATACAGATGATGGAAGTCAAGTGAATGCTGACAAATTTCACAAACCTTCACTTACCTTTATTTAAATGAACAAACAAAATGACACGATAAACAAAAACTCTAGTGACTGCTGGGTCACCCGGCAGCTAGGAGCAAACAGTGAAACGAGTGTCTAGGTCATCTGACTCCCCAGTCAGGTCTACTGTGCTAGAAGATCAGACAGCCAACAGAAAACTGGTATCTACAATTCCAGATGGTGACATTCTAGTCTTTTTAATCTCCTAAAACCCAGCTGATGTTAAAAACTTTAGAACAGAATAAAAATATCCACACTCGTATATGAACAAAAAGTGAATACTTTCAGAATTACACATGACTTATCCAGCCTAGCTATGCAGAAAATGATCATTTATTTAATATATATATGCACATGTATATATATATTAAAGCTTATTTATTTTTGAGAGAGAGAATGAGGGAAGGGCTTTTGGGGGGAGGAAGAGAAAGAGAATCCCAAGTGGGCTCTGCACTGTCATAGTGTAGAGACTGATGTGGGGCCTTAGCCCACCAACCATGAGATCATGACATTTAACTGAGTGAGCCATCCAGGCGCCCCAAAAGACCTGTAATATATTCTTAAAATACCACCACATAGTCAAAAGTATTCCTAAGTGAAGAAAGTATCTCCAAAAGTGAACACACTCCTGTTATCTGCCCCTTGTGTTGAAAAACCCACGTTCTGGGGTCCCTGGACTATGAGGCAAATGACTGGGTTTAGATCAAGAGGGCCAGCACATCCTTCAAGAGCGAGCTGACAGACTCGGTGTCAACAAGGGACCGTCGCGTAGGCGTTGATTCTATCCAGCCTGATGTTCTGATTTTAGTTACACTTCATTTAGGTTCATTTGAGAAGTGGCACAAAAAACAGAGGAATGAAAGCTATATGCTGAAATTTTCCTTTCACACGTGGAAGCACAAAAAATGCACTTTTTCAGGCTTCTGAAGTAACCCTCAAGCATCATCGATTTTTGAGTCTTACAAAAGCTCTTCGTATTGTGCCCGCACCACAGATTTACACCACTGTAATTCCTGTCAGACATCATCTTAGCTTTATGAATAAATAAAACTATGCTCTAGGGAAACATTGATTTAAGAGGAAAAATCAATATCCATCTCGCACGTGATAGACTTGAGCTTTAAGGCTACTTATCCCCAAAGCACAATGCAGAACTGAGTGTAAACCCATACTTTCTGCACCCTAATAAAAGGTAAGTGAGGGTATGTGAAACTGCCAAGCAGGCACTTGCCTCCCATGGTTGTAAGTGTATCCGAATTGCCCCTTTTCCTTTACAAAGTAGTTAGTGGATACTTCCCAAGGGGAGAGGAAGGGAAAGGGCAAAAAAAAAAAAAAAAAAAAAAAAGAGAATGAGCCAACAGTGCAAAATCTTCATAATTTGTGAACAGGCATTATTAGTGCAGGAGAACTTGCTATATTAGGAATTCTGTGTGTGCAAAATTTTTCATAAGCCTTTGAGAAGTAAATGTTTGCTTGGAGAAAACTCTATAAAGCTAATATCAGCCAAGATGCGGAGGACGGTTCTTTGGGTAAAAGCTTCCTGTGGAAGCTTTTCTCCTTCCTAAGAGAGCTTTGTATTCCAATTTTCTATAGTGAATATGGCTTTTATAACTCAGAAAACACACACATAATAAATGTAGGTATAAGGATAGCAGAGGGACTACCAAGTATTTTGTTGACTACCGGTCTAGAGAAAGCCAAGATTCACAATGTACCACATATTTATAGTCAACTCTTTCTTACTACTCTTGGACATTTTTCAGGGCACAAGCAGGTTGTTATTAAAACTGACTGATTAAGGGGCACCTGGGTGCCTCAGTTGGTTAACCGTCCAATTTCAGCTCAGGTCATGATCTCGTGGTCACAGGTTTGAGCCCCGGGCCGGGCTCTGTGCTCAGAGCTCAGAGCCTGGAGCCTGCTTTGGATTCTGTGTCTCCCTCTCTTTCTGTCCCTCTCGAAAGAGACAGATCATGAGCAGGAGAGGGTCAGAGAGGGAGACACAGAATTCAAAGAGCCGGTTGCAAGGCCTGAATCTGCAAACCTTGAGATCATGACCTGAGCCAAAGTCTGAGGCTTAACTGACTGAGCCACCCAGGCGCCCCTAAAAAATTCTTTTTAATTGACTCATTTAAAACATAAAGTTAACAGCGTATGCTGCAATTAACATCATCTTTGTGAGCCAAAAATCCAAGAAGAGATAAAAGCGGGCTACAGCCATCAGTTCCTTGCCCTGCACTCACCCAACAAGCTAAACCTATTTTCACAGGGATGATGGTTGTTGACAGTTCCGACAGGCCTGTGGTAACCTTTGATTACAAAGCCACTCCAGAAAGCCAAGGCTTTTGCTTTCCTACTCACAATTGCCCGGCATTAAAAATGAATCCCTTTCTTTTTCTCTGGCTCTGCAAAGATGCAGTCTCTGGCTAATTGTGTTAACTGTGGTCTCTCAAGAAACACACTCATTTGTTGATTTGGATTAGGGGTTCGTGTCTCACCAAGTAGTTACTGCTGCTGTTTGTTCTCACTGCTGGTCTTCCTGAGAAGTGGAAAGAACAACTCTAAGTTTAAAAACACTTCTAAGCCAAAGGCACATTAGAAGCCTGAAAATGGGGAGTGTAATTTAAATTTTGAATCTCAAATTCAAATATAATAAAAGTAACTACTATCATCACCAAAGTTGGTGAGGATATTGGCCAAATCTATGTCCAAGATGGAACTGACAAGCAGTTAAAAGTTTCAAAAGTATGTAGTCACTGTGTGAGTCCTACTAGCAGCAGCAGAGGGAAAAGGGCCATAGATTCGTTTTAGTGGCTCTTCTTTAATGCATGAATATGAAAAGTAAAATAGAAATGGAACATTAGTGTTGATAAAAAAAAATGTTTATATTTAGAGAAAAGCAGAGCTTGAGATTACTTTTCACAAATATTATCTTATTTTGTATTATAGTTAAATCTTACCCTCATGCTCAGTGTAAGAGGGTCTGACATACAAGAGGATAATTAAGTACACTATGAGCAGAGATGCAACTTAAAACTTGTGGAAGCCCAGCTATACTGGGGGATAGAGAGGGCTTCTCAGAGGACCTTGAAACTGAGATGGATCTTGAAAGATGCACTGCACGAAGCGGCAAGGGCATTCTCAGAAGTGAGAAGAGCATGTGCAAAGGCCTGGGGGCCTAAAAGAACATTCGGGTGTTGGGGTATCCTGAGAAATTCCATCTTACTGAAACAGAGATATCAAAGTAAGGGAAGGTAAGCAGTGCACTGGCCGGGACGTGGGGTGCACAGAACCAGCTGTGGGGCTCACACCAAAGTGTTTGGATCCATTCTCAAGGTCAAAGGGCCCACAGAAGTCACTGAGCAGGAAATCACGTTATAAATTTGCATCCCGGGTACCTAGAATCGGTACAGTCTGTTGGAAGGGAGCTATACTTGCTCTAGCAACAGACTGATGCGGAGTTGAGGGCCAGAGCTCATGTGGTGACGGTGCGGGGCAGAGCAGAAGACTGGAAACAGATCTACAGCGAGCATTTGTGGCAGCTGGCAGTTAACGCATGGCCTCATCAAGCACCGTCCCTGTTCTTAGAACATTCAAATATTATTTTAAATCCAGGATCTGGTATGGAATGAACGTAGAGGGTGAAGCAATGCCAGGTCAGAGATTTCTGGCTTGAGTGGCAGGTTGCCAGTGATGCCTTTAATTGAAATATTGATTCCAGAAGCAGAAGGAAGCAGAAGGCAAGTGAGGCGGGGCCAGGGGAAGATGTTTCACTGAATCCATATTAATTTTGAGAGCTACTTGGGATATACAAATGAAGATAACCAAACCATTGGGGTCAGAAATTTGGCAGAGAACACACTGGAAACTTGACAGAAAAAAAAAACCCTCAGTAAAATTTAAGCATTCAGACACGTACAAAAACAGAGCACACAATACAATGCTTTCCCAAAACTTAAGAGGTTGATTCTGGTATAGAAATATCTGAGACCTAGTCTAGAATATATAGATTCTTCAGTTAAGTTTTAACTCCGCCTAACTGGAAAACGTTCTGCATTTCAGGCCCACAAATAAAATGAGCGAGGCAAGTGGCTCCAGTGGAAATGGGTGTGCATTAGAGAAAGTATGTAATCCCCGAATCGAGATTCTTATCAAATGTTGTGAGATCAGAGGAAGGCATTTTTGGAGTGTGGATAATCAAAGCTCTTAATGCACTGATTCTTTAGACTAAGTTAACTAACAAAAGGCAGGCTGTTTTCCAGGGTCTGTAGTTATATTTAGAAAAGACCTCGAAGGGGAACCAAAATGACCCTGAAATTGCTCCCTGTCTCCTAAGAGGAAGGGGTTACTCTGAAAGAAAAAGAAATTCTCAACAACTTGAAAGAAAGATTTAATTAAGAGACAGTGGCCTATTATACGAGACTCATTCTGTAAAGAGATTGGGAACATTCAGGCCAGATGTACTCCTTTCTTTCTAGCCCACAGAGGAATTGGATAATGATGTATAATGGATGGGGGTCAGTCAGGTCACAGTGTTTGAGGTTTGTAAATCTTTTAAATGGGTGAACATAGCACTTCAAAGTCCAGGATTCATTATAAAAATTGATAATCATGTTGGAAACTAATTGCGAAAATTAAACAAGGAATGTCTTTGTGTTAACCTGTCCTTTATTTAGGTTGGATGATTTTTTTTTTCCTGACTTTGGTTCTGTTCCAAGTTGACCCAAGATCATTAAAGAAATATGACATAACTTTTTCATTAACACTATCTGAGACTACTAACACCAATCATCATAGTAACAGTAAATACAGCCTCATGTATTTTCATTTGGGGTGGTGGTGACAGTGGTGAATACTGTGGTATCCTATTAATTCCTTCAACAAACCCATTAGACTATCTATCTAATGATTATCCCCATCTGAAAGATGAGTAGAGAGAGTGACAGGGTAGGTGTTTCGCCCAGTGTCCCACTGGCATTAGAAGGCAGAGCCAGGGCTGTGACCATCACCAAAGCGAAACATCACACTATGGAAAGCATAACCATTGGTGTGTCACCGTCTAGGGCAAAAATCCATGGTGCTAAATTTGAAACTGCACAAGCTAATGTTCTTGAGATTTTTCAACTTCAAAGCTGTGCCTGCAGTCCTATGATGCCGAGTCCCCAAATAATCTATTGACGCCTGTAGAAAGTAAGCTTGACTAAGGGAGAATGTAGAAAATATCAGATAACAAGAATACCTTGAAAATGCTCTTTCCCAGCTCTGAAGTTACACCCAACTGCTGAAATGAGAGAATGACCTCGTGTTTTCTGGAAAGGAAACACAAAAAGAAACAATTTCAAAACTCTAAACTGAAGGAAAATTAGCATAACTAAGGGTAAAATGATTACCTTTTCATTTACTTATTCAAGTTCTGAGCAATAAGAAAAGCAACTCACAGCCAGCTATAGAATGAACCTTTAGTAGTCTCATGCTATAAAAAAAGAATGTTGAAAACCAAAGGTTAAACTTGCTTTCATAATGTTCACACCTACAAACTGATCCTAAATTTTATAGCTGTAGAAAAGTAAAAGTAGCACTAGTCACACGTGCTCCCAATGATGAACAATGACGCCCAGGCTGTTTTGCACTCACTGCTGTGATCTACCTCTCTCCCCCGCCTCGGGCAGTAACCGTGAGTTAGCACCGCATGCCTCACACACAGACCTTTCCATTTCTGCGAGGCACCGCGCATTAAAACAAAAAGGGGTGTGTGTCTCAAGAAGCTGACAGCCTTATTAGAACAAAGGTGGCTCGGACAAAATTGAACAGAACCATGTGATAATTATTACAAAATAGCCGTATTATTTTGTATTCTTCTTGAAACATACTATATTTTTGTTGCATGGTTTCCTATGGTTTCTCGTGTTAAAAACTGTATTACTTATAAAGATCACTTCCTCTGAAACGAAGTGTGATTCAAGTTTGAGGAATGTAATCACAAATTGAAAATTCCATTTTTGTGGACTATAGATTTAAGAAGGCACCTTAAAGTACATTAAGCGGAAGTGAAAAAGCAATAGTCATGAAAGAATGACCCAATAACTAGACTGAATATTCTCAGAAACAGTGTCCATTGATATAAACCAATGCATTTCTTGGGTAAAGTTTAAAAGGGAAAAGAAAGAGCCATTATTTATAAAAAAAAAAAAAAAGATGAAAAGCAAAACGATGCTAGAAATTTAAAAAAATAGTAAAATTGACAATAAGCAAGGCGGCACTGCCTCCATGACCTGCCAGGTCAGACTCTCCAGTGGCCAACAGGACAAGAGTCCCCCAGCCCCTCCTGTACCACATGGAGGCCTCACTCTCATGATCTAAGAGCCTCCTGGATAGAAGCTCCAAGTAAAAGGCAAGGGACAGTACACATTGGGGGAGCAGGAAAAGGGTAAAGATCACACTGGCTGACAGTCTGCTTTCGACAAAGAAAGGCAATGGAAATTCTTTCCTCTCTCCCTTTTGCTGAGAAATTCCCCATTCTGAACCACTAAGCATGATAGCTCAGCAATATTATGAGTTCTGGTAGGTTTCCTGAAAACTGATCATTTAGAAAACCAGGAAGATGCATTTCAAGCTCTAATCAACCGCATCAGAAACAGATGTTGGGAATAGTACCTGTTCAAAAGCAGAGAACTATTTTGAGATGCTGCTAAATCTGTCTAATAAGCCTTTATTGGTATAACTCTGTGCCATATAAAAGCAAAGATGATAATAAGGCTCAGTTCAACAGACTGAGTTACCAATATATATGGCACCGAGATACAAGTAACAATCAAAGTACGCACAAACTGCATGTCCAGAACAATAAAGAGCACGAGGGCTCCATACACAGAAGTCTCCACAGCTCTTGGGATGAAACCCACGCCGCTGGCATGGTGTGACTAGCTCCCCACCACGGCATCTGCCAGCACGCCCAGCGCCCCCTCTCAACATCGGTCTTGTCTTCCTTAGCTCCCACCCACAGTTCTCCAGGCCTCTGCCACACTGCTTGTTTGCCTGTTGATGTTGTTGTTGTTAAGTGGCTAAACAACTAATCTAGAAACGAGTATCTGATAAAGCACTTGTTTTTAAGCTGGCAACCATCTGTAATGTGCCTATTGAGAGTAAGTGGATCCTGGTACCTGGCAGGCGGGTCCTCCAATCTGTTTCAATCTGGGTCCACAGTCTGTCACATCCTTCTCAATCTTGCCCTTCTTTTACTTAGAGTCAAGTGGAGAAATAAACCATAAACACCAGTGTAAAGTACAGAGAACTGACATTTGGGACCGGGTAATTCTTTGAGGGATTGGTGTTCCTCCATCCCTCAGCTGTGACAACCAAAAAGATCTCTGGACTTCGGCAAATGTGCCTTCAAGTACAAAATCACTCCCCAGTTGAGAATTACTGGTCTTCAATGAATGATGACTTATTTAAACACAGTAATATTTATATCCTAACCCCTACTATGCAGAAGTCAACAATTTGAATGGGGACCATCAGGAGCACCTGGGTGGCTCAGTCAGCTAAGCGTCCGGCTTTGGCTCAGGTCATGATCTCACGGTTCGTGGATTCGAGCCCCACGTCAGGCTGTGTTGACAGCTAGCTCAGAGCCTGGAGCCTGCTTCAGATTCTGTGTCTCCCTCTTTCTCTGACCCTCCCCTGCTTGTGCTATCTCTCTCTGTCTCTCAAAAATACATAAAAAACAGAAAAACAAATTTGAATGGGTACCTTCAGAAAGGGCACAGATGGGGGAAGAGAGAGGGAGGGAAGCACATCTATTGAGCAACCACTGTATTCTCAGTCCTATGTGAGGTCAGTCATCTTATTTAATACTCACAAAACACACTGCTTTTTCTTCCTATATCGGAGCTTGCTTAAAACCTTAAGAGGCAAGGATTTATGCTGCCAATGTTATTAAAAGCAAAACTCTTCAGAATAAAACTAAAATATTTCTAGAACTTCACACAGACATCACTATGCCTTTTCCCTCCCTTGCAACAGACCAAATGTCTAAATTCTCATCCTTGAGAATGAGCAGCACCACATATTCTCATGGCGAGCGCCTCCGTTTGTGGCTTCATAGTAAATTTCCTCTAGCAACTTAAAGCCACGTGGCTGTTTTCATAAGCGTAGGCCCAAAAGGAGTCACATGCATGGCCACAAATATCCCCTTTCCCAAATGTGCAAGTTAGCCCGTGGAACTGTCACACACTAACTCATAACAGCTCTTTGGCAGTGTCCCAAGTGAAGACAACACGCTCTGTAGCCCAGAGCAGGCGGTTTGGCTAAATCCTGACTTAACTACCGACCTTCCTGAGAGTGTTTAAGGAGACAAAGACAGGAATTCTCGGACAGAACTGGATGTTGTTTTCCCTGCTGATCTCCCAAGGACCCAGGACGCTCAACAATCTCTATCACATTCAGCACAGTCGGGTCCAAGAGGCCCCAGACAGGGGCTTCTGTAGCCCTGTCTATTCAGAAAGGATGATGGTGGCTTTTTAAACATATATGTTGATATGTAGCTTTAGAAAAATTTTTTTAATGTTTATTTTTGAGACAGAGGGAGAAAGAGCATAAGCGGGGGGAGAGGCAGAGAGCGAGGGAGACACAGGATCTGAAGCAGGCTCCAGGCTCTGAGCTGTCAGCACAGAGCCCAATGTGGGGCTCAAACCCACAAACCGTGAGATCATGACCTGAGCCAAAGTCAGAAGCTTAACCGACTGAGCCACCCAGGCACCCCAATATGTAGTTTTTAATAATTGGCTTTTTTGGACTCTGTTCTAATTAATCACACCTTCCACTCTAATATACCTAAATCTGTTCAAATACCTTATTTAAGGAGAGTTTCCCTGTGCTGAACAGTATTCCAGGTGAGGTCTCAATACTAAGACAAACAAAATTCCCAGTCCTCATGGAACTTTCTAGCTGAGGTGGGAGACACACCATCCATCTGGCAAGAGTTATGATAATTACTGAACAACTGAAGCTAGTTTGGGGCTGGGTACAGCCCTGGGGGAAGGCATTGCTTTAAGTGGGGAGTTGGGAAAGACTTCACAGAGAACATGCTGGTTGAGCAGGGCCCTGAAGGTGTGGGTAGGGATGTGGGGGGAGGACAGGAAGTGGCCAACTGTAGGCACTGGCACATGCTGGACTGTGGTGGAAAAGCGACTCGGAGAGGAGCCCGTCATGCTGTCCCCTCAGGCTCACCATCATGATGGCACCACTGGTAGAACTGGAGCATGCCCAGTGCCCTCGTGGCTCCTGCACGGAAGACCGCAGAATAGGTCTACGTGGAGACATGGATGAATCCAGAAGAGGGAAAGTCAGAAGCAAGGTTATCAGCTAGGAATAAGGATGGGGCGGGGGGGGGGGACAGGGAAGGTTTCACTGGAGAGCAGAAAGTAGGAAGAAGTCCTCTGGGAGAGGGAAAGCATGAATGGACAAGGGAACCAGAAGCCTTAGGGGCCCACTGAGATGAAAGTGACACCTATCAGCATAGGGGTCTGTGTTCCTCCAGCCATGTCAGCAGCACAGGTGAAAATGCGGGGCAGCAGAGAGTTGAGTTATGCAGGCCAGTACGATGGAGAAAGAGAGAAAGCAGCAAAGAGCCGAGGATGTGTCACAGGAGTGTTACAGAGACAGCGGGATCCTGGCTGGGTGACTGGAGAAGGAGGACCGGGAGGAGGGACAGACAGTGGAAATCAGTGGGGTCAGTGGACGTGCAGCATCTGGAATCATTTAGGTCTTGAAAGAGAAGAGTGGACTGTAGGTTCTGTCAGAACCCAAAACTGACTGGAATTAAGGTATGGGGGTACAACTGAACAGAAAGAGGTGGTGATAGAAGGGTAGGATGCTCGGGGAGAGAGACAGGGTTAAACCCTCACTATTCCAAGTGTGGTCCCTGGACCAGCACCATCAGCAACACCCAGGACTTTGAGATGCAGAATCTTCTATCTACTGAATCAGTGGCTACGTTTTAACACGTGACTCAGGTGCCTGTACAACTTAATTTGAAGGAGACATGGCTTACTTTGAGGCAAGTTGGCTCAACCCCCACTTGACTAGAAGCCGAAGCACCAGATAGAAACGTGTTACTGAATAGGTTTCTGAGGTTAGGGACTTCCCTGGGGCTCCGCTTCCTCCTCCTCCACTGTAATCGGCTCCTTTTCGCTTCTTGGTCCTCACGCCCTTGCATCTGGCCCTACAGCCTTACAATATTGCTGGCAGGCTTTAGATTCCATTTACCAGAGAATGCTGGCCCCTCCAAGTGCCTCATTCACATTCCCACCCTTTCTGAAGGCCAGTGACATCCGCTTGCTTCCTGAGACCACGTTCCCGCTAGCCCCCTCTGCTCTCATTTGCCATGGAGAGGACAAGCTGGCCCTCAGTGCACTGGAGCAGCCTGCACAACTTCAGGCGCCTACACAGATCAGTTACGAGGCACTGATGCAAAATCTATGGTATTGGCAAAATAGGGGAGGCGGCTTTCTAAAGGTTTAGCTTCCCGCTATCATAATTATTCAGGATTTCATCTCTCCTTTAATATGTGCAGACTGCATTCACTCTTTATAGTTAATTTCATAAAACAAAGAAAACAACAGCTGTACACGACATCATAGAGCGAAAGATGAGGTTGAGCCTAATTAATGTAGGCTCTGCTTCAATAACAGCTTTATTCCTAATAAACAGAGTGTGACATTTTCATTAACCCAGATACAAACTCTCACACAAATACACACACATGAAATAATAAATTTCAAATTTAGAATCTCTCACTCTTCTCTTTCAAGACCTAAATGATTCCAGATGCTGCACGTCCAATAGTTTCATTATGATTACTAAAAATTACCAGCTGTGAGTCCTACTATGTGCAGACACTGCACATCCCATACATTCTCATCTCATGTAATGCTCACGCGAATTTCATGGGGTCAAGTAACACAGCCAGTGAGTGAGTGGCCGAGCCAGACTTCAAGCCCAAGTTTGATCCCACGCAGGGCCTCACTCACACATACCATTTCAGATTGGATTAACTTACAGCTGTCATCTAAGTACGGCCATATGATTTTCTCTGCATCCCGAAGCATATCCACAGTCATTATAAAATTTATATGTGCCTACATGAATCAAGAAGGTATAAACCAATGGTCTCTAATCCCATTATCAATAAGTATTTGATACTGATCCTCTTGGTTAGATGGGGCCATTTTCTAGACCTGTGATAATTCTTTTAGCTGTTTCTCAGCTAGAATAAATGAACAAACTGAGCCGATCTGGCATCACTCTGATAAATTTTGATACGCATACAACAAACCTGTTCATTACTATGGGCACCTGAATAGAATTTCTGGCGGGTGGGTAGCCTGGCCACTAGGAACAGAATCTGTTCTGCTGTCAAGAGAAAATGCTGGCAATGGCCTCTTGTCTGACCCCTTCCTCCACCAAGGAGGCAGAGACCTCAGGTTGGTTTAGCCAGCACATGGAAAAAAGAGAACAGAATCCAAACCACACGGTGTGAATTAATTGCCATGAGACTTTAGACACATTGGTTTCCTTCCCTGCATCACTTAACTGCCCACAATTCAGAGGCAACAATGTCAAGCCCTGCCTCCTCCGCTTCCTGAGGGCAGTGTGGAGATGACTGGATGGGCCCAAAGCCCTTGGATGAGAAGGGCTGAGGTTAATGAAGCCGCGTCCACACACTCAGCACTGAGCAATGCAAAAATCAGAACAGGACACCTGCTCATGGTAGCCAGAGGTCGGCATGTGAGGCCAATAAAACATTTCTTTTAAAGTTCCTAAAGTCAAAATAAACAACAACAAAGGAAGCCTCCGAAACTGACCTTCCCATTCCCAAATCCCCATCCATAAAACAGAAGCAGAAACCTCTTCAAGTAAAACTTACAGAACCTTTTCAGTTTCCCAGCTTTTCAAAGGAACAAAAGCTGTAAAAAAATAAATACCTTAAGGCCCTTGCTACATACATAACCTTTTATTTTAACATGTTCTGTATCTGGATGAATATTTATCACTCAATGTTTATGACTGTCTCTGTGCATATTTCTCCATCTGTCTTAGGTTGTCAAGTCTGATAAGACAAAGGCCAAATCTATTTAGTTCCTTTTGTAAAGCATGTGAAATTGTTATACATAATTAGGCATTTAAAGGTTTCTGATGAAGATGATTATGAAGAATGAGAAGTTAATACCACAGCAGGCATGTTTCCTGAAACCTTCCTGTTTTTCTGACATGTCGGATGGTCACACTCCTAGACGTGTAGAGCTAATGGGCGTGGGGATTGTGCAGAGCTAAACAGCATGTGGTCTGTGGCCCAGCAGCAGCATTACCGGAAGCTCGTCAGAGAGGCAAACCTCAGGCCCCACCCCAGACCTATTAAATCAGAAGCTGCAGTTTAACAGGATGTCTAGGCCATGTGTATGCACATTAAAGTCTGAAAGCACAGACCAGAGAACCATTTAGTTCAACAATCTTCATTTTACAGATGAGGAAGTAAGATACCCAGAAAGGCTCAGGGATGTGCAAGCAGCAGCAGACCCTGAACTGGGCCTGGTACCTTCCGACCCCCAAAGTTCTATCCTCTTGTGCTCCCTCAGGCGTATTCCTCCTCAAATTACTCTTCTGTGCAACTACAAATACATAGCAATCTACAGCTTCTGGAGAACACTGGATGCATTTATTTTCCACAGAGGCCTTTATTCCTTCAACATTTTGAATACACTTACAAGATGCTGAAAACAGAGATCTAGAAAACCATCTCACAGCAGTGGGCTTGCTCACTGCACGCTGCCAGAGATAGGAGGCCACGCCGTGGTGGTGGGCGGAACTGAACACCACGCTTCCTGGTCGAAATCTGCATCCCACGTTTGTGCACATTTCAGGTGCAGGGATGCAGCCTAGGCTGCCAATTATCCCTGACCTCTATTCCCTACTTCATTAAATGCTCCTAAGTCATGGCTGACTCATGGCTCTGCCTTGGGGTTCAACTAAATGAATATAATTCAAACCCTCAACGATTTGTATTCCAAGAAGAGAGAGAACAGTTTGAGAATTTGCAAAAACTTCTTTGAGTTGCTGTTGATATGCTGGTTTGTCACTGAATCTTTTTCTTAAAAATGTATTTATTTATTTTGAGAGGAGAGCAGAAGCGAGGCGGAGGCAGAGAGAGAAGGTGAGGGAGAATCCCAAGCAGATTCTGCACTGTCAGCGTGGAGCCCGACGCCAGGCTCGAATCCACAACTGTGAGATCATTACCTGAGCAGAATGTAGATGCTTAACCGACTGAGCCACTCAGGTGCCCCCTGTCACTGCATCTTTTAAGTCAGTTCCCTGCACACCTTCCTGTACTAGCCAGATTACATATATCCTATATCAGATTGGGAGACATTTCTAATTAAATTAGGGGAATTTTATTATGGGTTTCCTCTTAGACTTCAGCCACAAAAAGTAGTTAAAAAACCATTCAGCATTCAAATTCCATCACTGTTGTATAATTGTTATTTTCCAAAAGGCTGAGATGGCCTGACACACACTTTAATCAGATCTGTACATGGCAGACTCATGCATGAATACTAACCAGCATCCCCCCCCCTCCAAATATAGTGACTTATCTGTAAACAAAACAAAACATGAATTTCTCCAGGTATGAAAAGAGTGGCTATATTTTTTCAATAACTCGGAGTTTTTTCTGCACATTTAGAAATCAGAAAAGAATTTGTTGAACATAAAATGCACTGCATTGTGGAAGGCATATTTTAAAAACATGAAAGATTAACCAAACTAATAATTCAAAGTTTAGACTAAAGGTTTGGGGAAAATGTGAAAATTCTGCTGTAAGCAGAACACTTAGATTAGTTTGGGGACAAGAACAGACTGACCTATGCTGTAGGAACAACTTCCTAAGTGAACCCTGAAAGAATCCACCACATGAAGGAGAACCAGGCTCACCCAGAAGCATTCTCCTCTCTCTCAAGGTAACGTCCTTCATAAGAGAACATCATTCCATCATTAAAGGTACAAAATGACCCAGAAAATACTAGAAAAGATGAAGAAAGAAATACTAAGATACATCTTGCTGAAATGCCTATCCCAAGAAGCCTATCACAAACTAGTTGAGGTATCAGGTGCTAGAAAGTCTTCATTGCACTTTTGAGGTTGTGTTAAATCAGTATATTAAGCATTAATAATAGGGCCTAGCATACGTCAGTAAAATCTACCAGCATCAGACCCAGATTTCCAAATTCCCAAAAAGCAGCACCTGAATGAACCTGTTTAATTGCTGCCCTTTAAAAATGCATTTATTTTTGAGAGAGCCTGTGTGCAGGCACAAGCTGGGGGAGCAGAGAGAGAGAGAGACAGGGAGGAGGACACAGAGTCTGAAGCAGGCTACAGGCTCCGAACTGTTAGCATAAAGCCCAACGTGGGGCTTGAACCAATGACCTGAGATGAAGAAGAACATTCAAGTGACCGAGCCATCCAGGCACCACTTAACTACCCTTTTTTTTTTAATGTTTATTTATTTTTGAGAGAGAGACACACACACCCACAGTGTGAGTGAGGAAGTGTCAGAGAGAGAGGGAAACACAGATTCTGAAGCAGGCTCCAAGCTCTGAGCTGTCAGCACAGAGACTGACGCAGGGCTTGAACCCACGAACTGTGAGATAATGACCTGAGCTAAAGTCGGCCGCTTAACCCACTGAACCACCCAGGCACCCCTAACTGCTACCCTTTAAATGAAACCTATGCTCCCTGTTGGCCACAGTCCTTACCGCTCCCTATCATCTCCCAGATACCGCACCCAAGTACTGGCTGCTTTTGAGCACAGCATGGGACCGCTGTGGTCCTTAGAGTTAAAATGGGGGGATGTCCTCTTAACCACCTCTCTACCTCCTGGGAGGGCCTGAGATCCTCTAGCTCACTTAACTCATTTATGGCACCTACCCGAGCTGGTGACTTCTGCCCTGAGTAATGCTTTCAAGCTGTTACTGCTGCCAGGATCATTCTCTTCTCCCCTTTCCAATCTGCCCAATTAGAACTCACTTTTCAAGGCTTCTGCAGTCTTCCTAACCCCAGCAGTCAGAACCTACTGGCTCATTGTTACGTGTGCTAAAATTTTAGGAGGAGTTCTCTGGACTACGAATCATTTAAGGCCAATGGTTGAATCTTCTGGTCTTCCTCATAACTGTAAGGTTGTCCACTGCTCACAACATCCAGCCACAACTTCTCAACCTCCCCTCCACTGGGGCCACAGTTATCACCACCCTACACGTACACACATACCTTAACATGGACTGGAAGTGTGAGTGTGTATGAGGGTTGGGGGGCTAGTGTGAGTGTGTTGGGAGAGAGGTAGCAGAGAAGGAGGAAGGTAAAAAGGACAAAGGAGACACTGGTGTGCTTTCTGGATTTGGATCTCTTATCCTCACAGGACCTATAAAGAAACGCAGTAAGTGGTAAGTAAAGGAGACCTGAAAAGAAGAAGGAAAAAAGTTGCTTCATTTTCTTCCAGTACTTCTGGAACTCCCCCTCCCCAGCTTCCACCTGCAGGTCAGGTCTACGGACAAGGTAGAATCAAGAGTGAGGGGGAAGTGGCGGTGAAGGGTGGAGGACGCAAGAGATAAACGTCCCCACTTCAGCTCCTCATGATTTTCTAAGCGACTCCCCAAGTTCCCCACCTCCGAGATAAAGTCTGCAGCTGCTGAGAGAATAGGAAAGAGAGAAGATACAGAGAATAAGGGGCAGTCAAATCTCCTCACACCAACCTTGCCTGCCATCTCAAAAGCCTTTAAATCTCCTCCAGTCCTACTTCCACTTCTCAGTGCCAAGCTTCTCCCCGGCAACGTGAACGTCTCTCCCCACAATTCAGTCTGCTCGCTTCTCTTCCATCTTTAAATGGACTCCAAGGAGCCACAGTTGGGGCTGTAAGAGGAGCTCCTTGAAGACGGGACTCACATCTTGTTCAGCAGGTGTGTAGAATGGTGCCTACCATTGCCGAGCCCAGGAATCAAGGCCACGTGAATGGAATTGGATCAACTGAAAACTCCCTGAACTCAAAAATTCTTTCCCTTGTGGGACCATTTATAAATGTACTCAGCAAACCTCTTGACATATAGAAGTAGGGAAAAGAAACCGTCTTCTAGTGTATTTCTTTTAATGCTACAGTTTCTGGGTTCATATTACTCCATTACATATTATTTCTCATGTACTTGTTTCTTGAAATAAGGTGACAAGTTTTTCATCTGTATAATAAAATCAATTGCAAAAATATTTATAAGTCTATTACTAAAGATGCTTTAAAAACAAGTATCTTTTGAGGTGCCTGAATGGCTCAGTCAGTTGAACATCTGGCTACGGCTCAAGTCATGATCCATGGGTTCGAGTGTCACATCGGGCTCTGTGCTGACAGCTCAGAGCCTGGAGCCTGTTTTAGATTCTGTATCTCCCCCTCTCTCTGCCCCTCCCTTGCTCACACTCTGTCTCACAAAAAACAAAAGTTAAAAAAAAAAAAACTTTAAAATAAAAACAAGTTTCTTGAAAAGAATTGAGGTCAATTTCAGTTAACATGAAGGTTTTTCTCCTCTAGTCCTTAGGCAAGTAGGGTTAAGAACTAAGTCTTTTTCCAACAGAGGCAAAGATCTTTCTAACATTTTATAAATCGTCAGTGGCTGTATTTTGGAAATGAGCAGAGAGCTGAGTTTACTGCAAAGACTAAACCTGAAAAAACATCTATGGTTGGAAACAGGTCTTCAAAGAGACATCCGAGAACACTCACACATTGATAAGGGTCCCAAAAGCAAGAGTAGCTTTGACTGTTGTTCTTTATCTTTTCTTATTTTTATCTCTGTTAGTTCCCATACTGACTCATTAGAAGACAGGCTGTTTCAGATGACCTTGTAGGTACAGAATAAAAAGAGCAATTGACAAAAAAGAAAAAAAATTACCATGCAGAGATGTTGCTATTTCTGAAAGGAAACATTGCCTGGTGCAGGAGAGAGCAAGCCTGTCTTCTGCCTTGGTCCTGTGAGCTCCCTCCGCTAACAGCCAACACTGCCAGTGGCCTCCAACGTATACCAGGCACTGTGCTGCGCATTTTTCATCTGACAACAACCCTAGGAGGGAAATGTGATCATCCCATTCTACAGGAATGAGGATGCTGAAGTATGGAGAGATTATTTGCTCAAGGTCACAGAGCAGTTAGGGAGAAGAGACTGGGAGGTAGACATACCAAAAAAGTCTGGCTCCAGAGTCCAAACTCTTAGCCGCTCAACCTTTACTCTATTTGACACCCTTTTGCTCAGTTCTCCATTATCTTCCTTCCCTTTGCAAATGCTTTAGTTTTGCCCACGCCAGCACTACAAGCTAAGCAGTTGCTGATCCCCTGGTCTGATGAAACCGCAGCCGGGTCTCAGCCTTCTTAGACCTTCCCTTGGAATAAAGATAGCACAGATGAGCAGCAAGCTGTGAGCTGAGCAGGGAGGGTCCCCTGACGCTAGCCCGAGGACCTTTCATTCCTGAAACCTCCTCCCCTTTTCTATCAGCACTGGTCACTCACCCAGCCTGGAAGGGTGTCTTCTTCATGGGATCCTAATACAACTTATGCAAACAAGGCAACCTCCTCTCATCCCCTCTTTGATCAGGAAACAAACTTCTAATTGTAATATTGTTTGCAATACTGTTCTTCTCAGATCATATGGAATTACTGAGGAGTTCAATATCGAACATAATCAGTTCTCTTCTGAATGTCTGCTCTGTACCAAAAATATGCTAAGTACTACAAAGTATATCAATATGATTTATTAATCCTTCCCTCATGGTAGATTTCCCTTCTGTGAGATGCTTTACTCCTATTTCCTACTGAGTCAACTATTTCAGACTGAATCTCTGAGAATGAGGAGAGGCACTGCGGGTTGGGCCCCTCAGGAAACAGTTCGGGCCTCGGAGTTGAAAAAGTGAACACACCTTGAGTACTTTGTTAGAAACCAGATGCAGAAGAAATATGATGCATATTATGTGCCGTGAAGCCAGATCAGCTTATAAGCAAGCACCTCACTGAAATTCCACATAGAACTACGAGAAAGTCTTCAGCAAGGAATGCTAAAGTATCTATAACAATGAAGATAGTAAGCACACAACACTCATTATTACTGACTTAAGAAATGCCAAAGAAGAGGTATTCTCTTTCACGTGTACCTATTTCATTTTACTGAGTAATTTTTAGAGATGGTTTAATACTCCTCCAATTATATCAAAGTCTTAGAACAACTGGAAATTCTCTACTAATGGAGATTTTTCAGAAATATAACTTTAGTTTATAATTAGGGAAGATACAACTATATAAATCACTAAGATAAAAGGTAGAACATTAAAGCCATGAGAAAGAAATGCGGCATGTGTGTGTGTGTACATATACATGTATCTCTTCTTACTGAAGAGATCAGAAAGGCTGTACAAACTTTCAAGAAGCCCTACTTGGACAGGTGAGGTGGGGAAGGGTAGGAGAAGGTGGCCCTCACAGAGGTAACAGCGTTGCAGTATCATGAAGGGCAAGAGTCTTAAATTTAAGTGCTGGCCCCTGTCAGGCAGATAGCTGCCGGAGGGAAGCATACAGGAACTCAAAGCCTTCTCAGGTCCATGATTTGGTAGAGGTGGGTACAAATGTCACTTTACTCCACTTACTAAAAACAACAGTGCCACACATGATAAAATGGCAGCTGATGACTGGCTGTGTGGTCTGGGAGCCAATAAGGTGTGGTGAGGACTGTGGCGAACATCCCTCGCCTAAAAGGGTGAGTCACTAAGCAGAGGTATCCAACCTTTTGGGGGGAACTTGGAAATGTGAACCCAATGCTGGCAGGTTTTCTGTGTTTCCTTAAGAGAAGCTAGAAGTTTGGATTTTTACATATCTCACAATGTTTCAATAGACACTAATATACATTTTAAAGTAATACTTTACCATTCAACACTAAGTAGGTCAACAAAACAGCACGGAGAGTCGGGACTGAGGGCCTTATTCACCTGGCATAATTCCCTGGAGATTCATTCCTGCAAGTGTTTTGTATCGATAGTTTAGGTTCCTTTTTACTGTTGAGTAGTACTCCATGGTATGGATATACCAAAGTCTGTTCAACCCTGCAGATGCTGAAGGACATCTGAGCTGTTTCCAGTTTGGGCCATTACAAATGAGCTACTATAAATAGTCACGTATAGGTCTTTGTGAGAACGGAAGTCTTAATTTCTCCGGGATAAATGCCCAAGAGTGCAATTAAGGGGTCACAAGAGTAGTTACATATTTAGTCTTTTAAGAAACTGCCAAACTTTAAAGTCTTTAACATTTTACATTTCCACCAACAATACATGAGTGACCCGGTTTTTCGACATCCTCACCAGCATTTGATGTTGTCACTATTTTTTAATTTTAGTCACTCTGATAAGTGTGCCATTGTTTCAATATTTCTTTAATTTGCATTTTTCTAACAGGTAATCATGTTGAACATCTTCTCATGTGTTTATATGCCATCTGGATGCCCTCTTCAGTGAAATGTCTATTTCTTTCATTTTCTAATTGTATTGTTTGTTTCTTTGTGCTGTAGAGTTTTATTAGTCCTTTGTTAAGCACATGGTTTGCAAAGATTTTCCCCCACTAAGTAGCTTGCCTTTTTCATCCTTTTAAGAGGGTCCTATGAAGAGGAAACGTTTTTAATTTTGATTACATTCAATTTATCATATTCTCCTTTTATAGACTGTGCTTTTGGTGTCTAGTGCCAGACCTTTATATCTAGCTCTAGATCTTGGAGATCTGTTCCCATATTTTCCCCAAGAGTTTTACAGTTTATTCTTTACATCTAAATCCATGATCCATTTTGCTTTTTGCCCATGTGAGGCAGGTCAAAGTTCATTTTTCAAATATATGGATATCTAAGTGTTCCCACAGGATTTGTTGAAAAGGCTAACTTTCCTTCCTCAATTGCTTTCCCATCTCTGTCAAAACTCAGAATCTCTTTATGTTGTTTATAAGCCACAAAGTCTATGGTATTCTGTTGTAGCAGCCCAAACGGACTAAGACAATAGCTTAAAATATCTGGAATTCATTGTCTTACAGATCCGCAAGTCAAAAGATGCACTACATTCCATCCAGAGGTGTGAGGGAAATTTTTGTTTCCTTGCCTTTTCTGGTTCCCAGAGGCTGCCTGCAAACTTGCCTTGTGACCCCACATCACTGACTTTACTCCCTCTGCTTCCATCATCACGTCTCCATCTGGCCCTCCTGCCTCCCGCCTCCTTATAAGAAGTCTTGTGATTATCCTGGGCTGTCCAGATAATCCAGGATATTCTCTCCATCTCAAAATCCTTAAATTAATCACCTCTGCAAAATCCTTTTTACTATGTAAAGTATCCATCTCAAAATCCTTAAATTAATCACCTCTGCAAAATCACTTTTACTATGTAAAGTATTTACAGGTTCTTATCATTATAATGTGGATATCTTTAGGGAGCCATTCAGCCTATTGCCCTTAGCTTCTTGCATCTGTATGCTTTAATCTTTTGCCAAATTTGGCAGGTTTGCAACCATTATTTCTTCAAGTACTTTTTCAGTCCATTCCTCTTTTTCTTCTTCTCCCGGGAGTCCAATGACACAAATGCCGGATCTTTAGTTATAGTACCACAGGTCTCTAAAGCTTTTCTTCAGTCTGTTTTCTTCTCTCTGTTCAGGTTGGGTAATTGTCATCGTGCTTTCTTCCAGGGCAGTGATTCTTTCCTCCGTCCCCTCCAATCTGCTGTTCAACCCATCTGCTGAGATTTTTACCCTGGTCATTGTTATTTTTCCAGTTTAAGATGTCCACTACTTTCTTCACTGTATCTCCTATTTATTTGATGAAACTTTCTATTTTTTCATTTGTATCCAGCATGTTCATAATTGCTCAACAAAGCATTTTTATGATGGCTGCTTTCCAATCTTTGACAGAAAAATCTAACATCTGTCCTCTCAGCATTGGCTTCTATTGATTGTCTTTTTCTTCATTCAGTTCAAGATCTTCCCAGTTTGGGGCATGAGAAGTGATTTTTATTACAACCTGAACACTCTAGGTATTAGGAGACGCTGGATCTTATTTAAACCTTCTGTTTCAGCTGCCTTCCTGAGACTGCTCTGTCAAGGGAAGAGGAAGACTGGGCCATCATCGCCAGATTGGGGCAGAACCAGGCTCCCACACACCTCCACTGACCCCTGAGAGGTTCCTCCCTACTGCTGGGCAGGGCGTCGCTGTGGCTCTCCACTGGGCCCCTGCTCACACCCGCATGGCTGGGAGGAGTAGCACTGCTGCTTCCGACACAGACACAGTCTCTACTGACACCACCCCAGTGGTTGGGAGGGTGAAAGTCTAGCCTCCTCTTGTGGTTTCCACTTACACAGGGGTGGAGGGGGCAGATTTTGTTACTGCCAAGCAGAAATCAAACTCTTGGCTCCTTAAGACTCAGCCTTCTGTGACACTACCCAGCAGAGGCTGGGGCGCCTCTGCCCAGCAGAGGCAAAAATGGAAATCTCAGCTTCCCAATCAGCCTTTGCTGACAGGGTGGGGCCATGGTTTTTGCTTGTTTGTTTGGTGTGGATGTTTGTGTGTGTGTGTTTGTGTGAGTGATGTTTGGCCAGAGTACAGCGGTTGTTGTCTAAAAGTTTTCTGTCTTTGTAGGGTGTCTCTTCTGGTCCTTCGGCTAAAGAGGCCAGACTTTTATTGTTTTGTCTGTTCCCACTGGGGATTCCTGGCTGCTGGCTTCTCTAACTCCAAATCGGGGATAAAGGAGGCAAAAAGATACCCATGTAACAAATCAGTGTCATTCCTTGGGTCTTGGGGTCCGCTGAGGTTCTGCTGCTTCTCTCCACCTCTCTAGTCTTCTTCCGTCTGTCTGGCACAGGCTGGCCAGGGGTGTCAGTTGTACGCTCCGGAACAGCAGGTCCAAGGATGTCCACGCTGTCTTCCCACGAACGGGAACAGTCTTTCCTTTCATTTTGAAGTTAAAACTAGAAACCTTATCAAGTAAGGAAATTGCATTGGTTATGCTTGAAAAGCTACATCAAGTAGTAGCAAAAGTTTACATGAAATCAATTTAGAGTACTTACCAAAGAACTTTAAGAAAAACTTTAGACATGTGTCATGGCATTTAATCTGTAAGAAAATTTATTTACAAAGAATATGTTTTAAATGTTTTCAAAAATACCCAAGTTGTATTAGTTAACTTTGTATTCCAAGATATTTCAAGAAAAAGAAAGGGACTCTATCTGCGTGGCTGATGTTTTGCAACTAATTATGTAGAATACTGATGATTTTAGCTCCCCCCCCACCACTTTGGTAATTATTTGCAAGCGTCTTTCTTTCCTAAGCTGTCTGTATGAAACTGCACAGGTCTTATGTATGATTATATATATATTATCTGAAAGCTTTTCTCCCAAGTGACCTCTTTATAAATTTAACAGAGCCAGATGGATACTAACGAATGGCAGGCATTACTAAAGAGCAGACAGAGTTCTAACATTTCATCTATTTTCCCTTAATCAACCCTGTAATTATTTTGTTTCATTTTATTTTACTTTATTTTATTACTTTCAGAGAGAGAGAGAGAGAACAAGGGAGGGGCAGAGAGATGGAGAGGGAGAGAGAGAATCCCAAGCTGGCTCTGCACTGTCAGCACAGAACCTAATGCAGGGCTTGAACTCACACACTGTAAGATCATGACCTGAGCTGAAACCCAGAGTTGGACATTTAACAAGACTGAGCCACCCAGGCACCCTGACCCTTTATTTTAGATGATATGGGCACAGTGGCAAGAACACCATTAAAAGTAAATAAAAGTCTGCCTAAAATACATTGAGATACAGTCTATTTTCAACAGAAATTCTTTTTTACAGTTCAATATAAAAGGTTACTCTTAAAAAATTTAATTAAGAAGGTGTCAGAATCAAATAAGACCTAGAAAGTCCCAAGGAATGTGTAAATTAGAATAACCTTCAAATTTATAAAGCACTTTAAACAATCTAAGAACAGCTCTGAGCTAAGACAGCTGGGCATTTACTTGGAATAGTTCTAGGAAAAAAAATCAGGGTTTGGATTTTGTGCTTTGCTTGCCAATTAGAAGCAAATGGTGATTCCTTAGGGTAGTAGTAGTCTCCAAATTCATCACGTTATTACTTCACAGAGCTATTTTCTCTTCCTTGGGTGAACAGAAGGAAACTGCATGGTACAGCACTCAATGAAATGTAAAATAAGGATTAACAAGCCATTCTGGAGATTTAGCAAAATTAAGCTTCATCAACCAGCTTGAGTCACAGCCAATCTGGCAAAATGCATCCTAGAAAGAAAACTCACAGTGAAGTGACATGTAGCACAAAAAATTTAAATAACTCACAGAAGCATTAAAATCATGAAAAGGTGCATTGTGTTCGGGGACCAAGCAAGTCCATTACTAGAATAACAAGAATCCATTCTGTACTCAGTATGCAGTCCAAAACAGCGCACTGTAAAGTCTGCTTGGGAAAAAATAGTGCATTCCCCTACCTCTCCCCACAGAAGAGAACTAATCAACAGAGAACGTCACATAGGAGGGTGTGGAGACGTATTTTCCCTTTATGTGAAAAGGACACGAGACATCCTTACAGAGCTGAAGTGTGCCACAGGCCATCTCTGGTGGCCTGGGACCTACAAGACTGAATAAATTTGGGGTCTGTTTAGTCTGAATAAGTCTTTCATGTATACAACTGAATTGTTAACACAGACAGGCAAACCTAAGTACACACTGTATTAAGTCTTTGAACGTTTAAAAACGAAAGTGTGCATTTTGGTCAATTATGTTTCTTTATGATTTTTTCATATACAATTCTAATTCTTCTGGCAAGCAGTCTGGCTAGGATAAATGGGCTATTTAAAAGCAGGCTTTTGGCCTACTTTAATAGCTAATACATACTATAAATCAGAATTTACAGCTGGGACTACTGTGAAAAGTCATAGTTCATTTTCGATCTTCAGACAGGACTACATTAAAGTCATTCAAGCCCAACATGGGTATTTCTTATTTTCACTGATAGAGAACAAGAAAAAACAGTATGTAGGTATGTACGTGTGTGTTTCTTTGTCATGAGTTTATTTATGTTTAACCTAGAATCCATATGATCTAACTTAAACCTATTTCCAAGTATCCAGGTCTCCTGGTCTGAAAATAAATCAACACTATCTTCCTTTTTTTTTTAATGCTTTTTTTTTTTAGAGTCAGAGTAAAGAACGGCAGAGAGAGAGGGAGACACAGAAATCTGAAGCAGGCTCCAGGCTCTGGGCTGTCAGCACAGAACCTGATACAGGGCTCAAACCCACAAATGGCGAGATCATGACCCGAGCCGAGGGTGGACACTTAACGGACTTTAGCCACCCAGGCGCTCCACCCATATCTTCCTTTAAAATGCTTACATATTATTAAAAATATTAGAGCAACTAGTCAGTCACATAATTATTAGATCCCACCACAGAACCTTATATAAACATCAGTTTCTGGCTAAGTGAAGCATTTCAATGTAGAAGGCAAAACCACAGAACAGAGGAGATAAAATGGAAGTCTTCCTATGATCTCAGGATCAGAAAAATTTTCTAAAGACACAAAAATATAGAAGCTATATTATTTTACATATACACATGAAATTACATAAGATAAAATCATTATTAACTGGGGATTTTTTTCACCTGTATTTGCCTCTAATGAATATAATCCTAATGTGCGTCTCCTTGTTACGGGTAAATTGCAAAGTGACTACAATGCCTTTAGATGCAATTAGAGAAAAATAGGTAAGAAGACCCAGAAAAATAGTTGGAAAGCGCTAAGCTTTAGAAAGAAACCCATTAAATATGCCTTGCCAAACAAACATTTAAACAAAACAAAATCACCACACACACATTCAGAAAATACCTCCCTTAACAAGCCATTATAAAGAACCAGAGATGCTATGTTCTGCGAAGGGCATGAAAAGTTATTACCAAAAATGTCAAAATGAAAGGCTTTGGACAATCTAATGAGGTTCATTTGTCACCCTTGGAGAGGAAGGGCAGTTAAATCAGCAAAGAATGGGATTCTTTTTCTGGGCAATAGTAGGTCTATCTGTTCTTAGTTTTTGAGAAATCATTGTACCAAATTCTTACTGTTCCTTCTTGAAATTCATTACACTAAATTGTGTTTATAAGTGGAGATCTATCACGATGCTTATGTTAAGACCTGTGAGGTCTCTGCAATTTTATCTAACTTGTAAGCTAACAAAATTTCAAGGATGCTGAAAGAAGACACAAAACTCCTGGGTCAGAGACAAAGGATTTTATTACTTACAGCACCGCACACAGCATGAGTTTCATGTTTAGTCATTTCTGCTTGGTGTCCAAGTTCCAGGGGGCGCCATGGAGGGGCTGAGGTGGATGCTGTGTTTGCAGTGGGCTTGCCTTACACCTAAGAGCCGTGAGTTTGAAGAACAGGAATTGTTCATAATGGAGCCTTCCCCTGAACGAAGACATGATCTTTACTGTAATGAACTGCAGCGTAGTAAATAAACCTACCCTTTGCTATGAATGCAGACGCAATCTCTATCTTGTAAGGTGGTTCATATCACAAACATCTTTGAAAAAAATAGTTCAGAACGAAAAGGCAGTTAGGGCTTCCGCTTGCTAGACATGCAGAACTGTGAGAGAAGCCCCAACACGCCACACTCTCATACGAAATTAAAAAAACAACAAAACTTGAGAAGACTTTGATGAAAATTGCATACAGTTACAGATTAACTGGGAGGAATGACTGCATCTTTCTTCTACTGAGTTTCTTGATCCATGAAACTGTAAGTCTTTCCATTCACTTAAATCTTTCATGTGTTTTAATAACATTTTGTAATTCTCTCCATAATGGTAAGATTTTTCTATTCTTGGCTCTTCTGGAGTTTCTGTTGCTAATGTGAATGGTATTTTTTATATTTATTTAAAACAATCTAAAGCAATTATCGAATTCCCTTGGTGTTTATAGGAACGCAGTGATGATCTATCCCATAATCTTTTTGAACTGTTTTTTCAGTTAACTTCAGGAATTCCCTCTCTGCTTTATTAATCAATGGCATTCCACAAATATTCAGTGAGTACCTTTATTAAATGTCCTTGCAGTGACCATAGAACAGTTAAGCATTTTGTAGCTCTCTGTGCCAGGTTCTATACTGATGCTTTCTGTGTAGTAGCTCTTTTATTTCTCAAAACACTATGAGATGGGTTCTGTTATTCAGATGAGGACAGTCAAACAGACTGGATATGTTACTTGCCTCCAATCACATGTTTACAAGGAGAAGAGAATGCCCTCAAGGAATTTCCAGCCTAGCCTTAAGATTTACATAAATCTGAAAACTTCAATTCCTGAACAACAGTGACTTTCCTCAATAGTAGGGAGTTTCTGGGATTGGTTAAAATGTATCTATAGACCTCAAGTCTGGAGATGTAGGTTGGAGTCCTGCCCCACAAACTCCTAGCTTTTTGATGTATGCAGGCAAGTAATGTACCAGCTTTAAATCTTCTTTTTCAATGCCACAAAGAAAATGCTAATTGCTCTTGAATTTCACAGGCTTAGCAGGGAAAGTAAGTGAGATGATAACAAATTGTGTAAACTGTCATAAAATTGCAGGTATTAATCCTTACTCTCCTATTTAGGCAGTGTCTATATAACATCAACCCATCCTATTTTTATCTTCAGTTCATTTCAGATCAATTCAACAAATATTTGATTGGTTACTAAAGACTAGATTCAATGCTAGATGCTTGGGAAATAAACATTAATAAGGTGTGTTGTCTGTCTTCAAGGAACTCGTAGTCCAGCGGGAGAAAGAGACCACTAAATGGGCAATTACAAGAATGTGAGCACTCTTTAAAAGGGATATAATAGAGCATTATAGGAATGCAAATAAGAGACATCTACATCAGTTTAGGTTAGGATGGTTGTACAATCAGAGAAAGAGACACTTGAAAGTGAAGCATGAGTCCGGCAGTTACGGGATGTAGGGAGTATTCAAAGTGTCAGGCCACATTGGAGGGACTCTCACTTGATATATAAGTAGAACACATGGGGTGCCTGGGTGGCTCAGTTGGTTTGAGCACCCGACTTCGGCTCAGGTCATGATCTTGTGGTTTGTGAGTTCGAGCCCCACATCGGGCTCTAGGCGGACAGCTCAGGGCCTGGAGCCTGCTTCAGATTCTGTCTGTGTGTCTCTCTCTGCCCTCCCCTGCTCATGTTCTGTCTCTCTCTCTCTCTCTCAAAAATAAATAAATGTTTAAAAAATAAAGTAGAACATGGAACACACAGAAGTGTGTAAGAAATGAGGCTGGATTGACCATCAGGGTCCAGATCACTAAGAACTTTGTATACCATGGTGAGGACTTAGCACTCTCCAGGAGGCCACATTCAGAAAAATCAATGGAGAATTATAAAGGATAAAATGAACAAACCTGCACATTAGGTCATCTTTCCTGTTACTAGAGTGGAAAACAACATAGTTGTGGCTATGTCTGGCAGAATCGAGACCAGTGAGAAGACTTGAAAAATAATATTGGGCCATATGTCATCTACATGATAACATTTTAAATTAGGAGAATGATAGAGGGATTTGAAATTAAAAGATTCAATACTTAATAGATACAGTGTAAAAAACCTTGTTGGCCACGGGGTATGAAGGTGAAGGAAAAAGAGGCATCAAGACCTAAATGTGAGACCTGAAACCACAAAAATCTGAAGAGAGCATAAGCAGTAATGTCTCCGACATCAGCTACAGCAACATTTTTCTAGATGTGTCTCTAAGGTAAGGGACATAAAAGCAAAAATAAACTACTGGGACCTCATCAAAATAAAAAGCTTTTGGATGGTGAAGAAAACAATCAGCAAAACTGAAAGGAAATCTACTGAACGGAAGAAGATACTTTCAAATGACATATCTGATAAAGGGTTAGTATCCAAAATATATAAAAATGGATACAAGTCAACACCCAAAAAACAACCCAATTTAAAAATGGGCAGAAAACACAAACAGACATTTCTCCAAAGACATATGGATGGCCAACAGACACATGAAAAGATGCTCAACATCACTAATCATCAGGGAAATGCAAATCAAAACTATAATAAGATGTCACCTCACACCTGTTAGAATGGCTAAAATCAAAACCACAAGAAACAGCAAGTATTGGTAAGGATGTGGAGAAAAAGGAACCCCTATGCACTGCTGGCAGGCATGCAAACTGGTGCAATCACAGTGGAGAACAGTATGGAAGCTCCTCAAAAAGTCCAAAATAGAACTACCCTATGATCCAGTAATCACACTATGGGGTATTTACAAAAAAAGTACAAAAACACTAATTCAAAGACCCCTATATTTACTGCAGCATTATTTATAATAACCAAAGTTTGGAAGCAGCCAAGTATACATCAATAGATGAATGGATAAGGGAAAACTGGTAAATATACACAACAGAATATTACTCAACCATAAAAAGTAATGAAATCTTGCCATTTGCAACAACAGGGATAGATCTAGAGAGTATAATACTAAGAAAAACCAAAGGGAGAGAGAGAGAGAGAGAGAAACCAAGAAACATACTCTTAATTATAGAGAACTGGTGGTTATTGGACGTGGGGGGGAGGGGTGAAACAGGTATGGGGATTAAAGAGTACTCTTATCAAGATGAACACTGAGTAGTGTACAGAATTGTTGAATCACTATATAATACACATGAAACTAATATAAAACTGTATGTTAACCAACAAATTAAAATAAAAAACTTAAAAGAAGAGTGACTTCCTGTGTTATTTCCCCAATTTACTGAAGGGATGACAGTAAGTAAGGCAAAGACCACAGGAAGATACAATGTGGCAGAAGGAAGCACGTGGGGGCAGACTGATACACTGTATATCTGAACATGCTAAGTTAGAATATCAATAGCAAATATTCATTTTGTGTCAGGCGCCCAAGGCGAACTCAAAAAAAAAAAAAAAAAAACAAAACAAACACTAAGCACAATTCTCCTCCATGACCTGGTTGAGAATATACATATATGGATAAAGTATTCAAAGCAGGACTGGAACAATGCTAGGGTCAATGAAACCCTAAACAGCGAACAGCAAATGGTATCAGTAAGTTGTCCCGTAACAGTTGTATCACAAAGTAAAGCAAATAACCCTGACAATATGAGTTTGGACATATGTTTGAATACAACTAAATCCTTTTATGAATATTAAAATGATATCACTTCATATGAGGCTTCAGAGAAAGATATTTATCCTGAATATGATTTCATCTTTGTCAAAAATGACAAATCCAAAGAATCTTTGCATCTCAGGGCAAAGGGGTTTCTAAATGTCAACCAATTAACCATCAAATAGATGTCTGATGTCTACAGATTCAGCAACGTTAGCTCGGTCCAAAATTGCATTCCTTGTCAGAGAACTGATTAGAGAACTCCAACAGTGGTACAACTTCATAAATTAAGCCCATCACTTAGTGTGTGCCTTTCTCAACATCATACAGAAAAAAAGCAATGAGAAAACTCTTTCTCAAGTCAAGTCTACGGTATACGATTTTAACTAAGTCAAAAGGACATGTGATGATTGAAAATTCATTCTTTACCCCGTGGCTGATCAAAAACTAGTATATGCCTCGTGGTGGTGAGCTTTCACAGGAGAATCACGGGGAAACAGAGGGAGTGAAGCACGGACCATGACTTCGATCAGATCTCCCTTTAGTCCCAACTCTGTAGCTGCAAGTCGTGGCGCAGCTTCCACGGCGTTCCCTCCCTTTCGAAGTGGGAATGCAGGGCCTTGACGATATACATTAATGTGTTTGAAAAATGCTTGGTTTTCAAGAAATGTTCGATGAATGAGGCCTCCAAGACACAGACTGAACAAAACAAATTATAAAACGAAGAGAAGACAGTAATGTGCTAACAACACACAGCCTTTGGGGCGCCATCAAAGCGAGCTGCACAGAAACAGGACTGATGATATCCCTGCCCCGAGGCCGCCCAGGTAGCCTGTCCTCCCTCCCTTCAGTAGGTGAACCAGGAACCAAGAATGCAGCTGGGGTTTGGGGGGCAAACTAGCACAATTCATTTTTTAAAAAGCTTGAGGGAGGTCATAAAGTCTTGAGTACAGGGGTGCCCGGGTGCCTCAGTTGGATAAGCATCTGACTCTTGATTTTGGCTCAGGTCATGATGCCAGGGTCATAGGATCAAGCCTGGCTTTGGGCTCTGTGGTGAGGGTGGAGCCTGCTTAAAACCCCCCCCCCCCCCGCCCCTCTCCATCACACACACACTCACTCTAAATTAATAAATAGAAATCGGTGACTACACGTAACAAATAGCATATTATTACAAGACACAGTATGTTCTAGAACATATATATCTGTCTCCAGATTTTGCAATCTACATAATCTACACATAAATGCTTTCACTAAGATCTTGCATGATGCCTGTCTCTCTCCTCTTCACAAATCCACCATTCTTTAAACTGCAGTTAAATCTTTAGTTTTCTTTTTCTTGGAAGAGAAGAGAGTCACTGAAGTTCCTCTTTCACCCATGTACAAATGCAGGCACAGATGGGGGACATTGTGCTTTCACAAGAGGATGCCTTGTCATGCGTGCTACAGCCTCAGAGGTGGCTCTGAGCCCACCCAACACCATCAGCGGTGGGAATGAGACTGACCACCACAGAGCAGCGAAACGTCCCCTGGGAAAGCCTGCATGCAGGAAACGAGCCCCTCTGGGCAGTCGGGCCCACACAGCAGCAGAGGAAGCTGATGGCTGCTGGTGAAAATAACCTTAGGAAAGAGTGCTCGTCTAACGCTCTTCATCAAAGCAGCGATCTGCACTGTGACAATCGTGTCGGGTCTTATACACAAAAAGGCCTGCCTCTCCCCTGTCAATTCTACACAACCTAGCCATCGAGCCTCAGGGGAGAGAGCCCCTTCAGCACTTCCAGGAAGCTCACTCCAACTGGGTTCAATCCCCAGCAAGGCAGTCGCAACTGGAGTCTAGTGCCCAGAGGATGCTACCCTCCAGCTTGTCTCTTTCACCGCCTCAGCCCGCCGCAGGGGAGCGGGGCAGGGTAGGGCCCGGTATGGGTGGGGTGACCTTGCTCGGGGAGAACTTTTTCTTGCCCTGTTTTCATGCTCTTCATCTTTACATATTCACCTGGGAGTTGGCTGGGGGCGGGGGGGGGGGGGGGGTGGCTTTCATCAGTTGAACTGTTTTTTCCTAAAATTCATACACTGAAGTCCTAACCCCCAGTCCCTCAGAATGTGAGCTAGGACCTTGAAAGAGGCAATTAAGTTGTGATGAGGTCATTAGGGTAGGCCCTAATCCAATATGACAGGTGTCCTTATATGAAGAGGAGATTAGGACACACAGAGAGACACCAGGGACATGCACGTACAAGAGGGACGATGATCTGAAGAGGCAGCAAAGCGACAGCCATCTGCAAACCATGGAGAGAGACGGGAGAGGGGCGTTGGGAGAAGCAGAACATGCTGACACATCGGTCTTGGACCCCCGGTCTCCAGAACTGTGCGAAAATAAACTTCCATTGTTAAGGCCACTCTATCTGTGGTGTTTGTTATGGGAGCCCTAGGAAACAAATACAGGGTGTTTCCTAAAAGTCAGGCCACTGTACACTTTATTACAAAATTAAATCTTTCAGACAAATATATTCAATACCTTGTTAACAGAAGAAAATAAAGCTGGAACCCTCCTCACACGTTCAGATGGGGGCAGGCAGGTAATTCATTTAAGTAAATGTGCTTTCAGGCCAGCTTTTAAACAAGAGTTCTAATCATCAGTGGACTTTTCACTCAGCAACCCTCCTCCACCTGCTCAATATCGCTTTTACAACTCTCAGTTCAAGAGCCACTTAAGAAATAAATGATTCATGGCAACTGAAAGCATGATAATTTTCTGTGAGGCATAATGGTTGGGTTTCTAGGTCTATGAGTAATAAAAAAAATGCTACTCCTTAACGCTCTTAACTTCTTTTATGGAAAAAAGGCAAAAAGACCCCCAGAAAGACCTATAAATATCAAATCTCTCCTTTGCAATATATATTTCCCCCTTGGGCTTAGAAGTCTACCTTTAAGAAACAAAATTAAACTTCTCCTTTAGAAAAGAAAAGCTAGTTAAGAATGAACATTTCTGGTTCTATCTGAAGGTGGGATGTGTTGAGTCTCGGATTTGAGAGAAGGATCATATTCCTTCATAAGACACATTCACCCGCAAAGGCTCTCTGAATTTTGCAGGGCCCAAATTCCCACGTCCACACAGGCAGGGCTCTCTGCAGACAGGGGCAGGTCGCTTTACCAGTCAAAACACGCACCAGCGGTGTCACCTTGGGCCAGATGCTCCATCACACTCCCCTGCTTCCTAATCTGTAATCTACAGAAAACACACTTTCCTTACAGGGTTGTTGAGAGAATTAAATTGGATGAGCAAGTAACAGCACAGTCCGTAAACACAGTATTTCTCAAAAACTGGTCCGCAGACTTCATGCCTCAGATACCTGGAAGCTTAATGAAATCTTGGGGCCCCTCCACATATCACTAGATGGGGATGGGGTCTGGAAATGGGCATTTTATTAAGCATTTTAACAAGTGAATTAAGGCTTGTGTGCTTGACAGGCTATGAGGCTCACCGTCCCTGTCTCTGCCAGTTCACCTTCGGTCCTGCTCCCAAGTGATCATCCTAAAATACGTAACTGGGCAAGCTGCCCCTCCTGCAGAGCACCCAGCCTCAACTCCCGCCCTCCCGGTCTCTTCTGACCGCCCAGGCTGGCCTCTGAATTCCCAAGAGCCCTGCTTGTTTGGCTCACAGGTCTGCTTAAGCGTCCCCGCCTCAAGGGGGCTCCCCACAATTGCCCAGTCATTCCTAATAACATAAATGCATGTTACTTCTCTTCCCAGAACCGAATACCTGCTGGTATCCCCTTCTTTGTGTAGCTATCTGCTCCCAGCAGAAAGTGAGAAGAGGTAGCTTGTTGGCCGCCACATCCCCTGCCTCTCACAGTGCCTGGCGCGCAGTAGGAATGAAAGAAGCACGCACTGGGTGGAGGGATGTGGTAATGAATTCTGGGCCTGCGCCGCTGCTGGCCATGGCCAGGCTCTCACGCTGGGTGTGTCAGGCTGAGGGACAGAAAAGGTCCATTTCTTACCATGCGACAGGATGACTGTGGGGCAGGACTTTTTTTGTGCAAGATCTGTGGCCCAGGGGAAAGTGTTAAATGTGTTTTACGTAAACTGATCCCATTATATTGAAGAAACCTGGCACTGGAATTACTCCTATATCTTCATAGTTATTTGTAAAGTAAAGCATTTTCTTTTTTTTTTCCTTGCACAACTGGATTGTCTATAAATTTCACAATGGAGATCCTTAAAATGGTTAGCTGTGCATACTTTTTATGAATACCAAAATCACCTCACTTAAATTTTCCTACTTGCTGATAAAAATGAAAGTATTGTCTTTGGAACAAAATAACTCTTAACAACAAAACAGTCGGGTCCAGACAGTATTATAAATCTATTCATGTTATAACCGTTCTCAGCCCCTTTAGAAACCGTGGAACAATGGAGCCCATCCAAAGGCTCTTGTGTGCTGCTTTCTGGAAAACGAACAGGCATTCTGACCACAGAAAGTCTAGAGAAGAGGCTTTATAAAGAAGGCTATCCGAATGCATTTCTGTCCAACTTCTGAATTCCTTATTGTGCAAGGAAGGATTTAAGAGACCCACAGGTAGACTAAGGATAAAAGAAAACTATGAATAGATGTCAGTTCAATTTTAGCAGTGGCCTCCCCTCACCCACTAATTCAGAAAAATTATATTCTATACAGTAGTTTCCCAGCAAAGGCCCCACCACCCATCCTTTCACAGGGGAAAAGCAGAGTGAAAATCTCCACCTCGGAACTTTAATTGGTTACCCTGTATGTGTCTTGACAGCAGTGAGTTTCCAACTAACAATAAATGAAGGAGGAGGGCACAGGGCTTTGGTCTACCGAGAGTCACAGAAAGGAAAAATGGAAATAGTCGGTTGCAAGGCAGGAAGCCATAGTTACGCAAAGAAAATAAGGCCCCTTGTGGTCGGCCTCACGAGGAGATAAGCACACACTTCACCTCAAATGGTTTCTTGCCGGCCTGGGGCACATGGCCGCCAGGGATTTACAGATGGGAACGCAGTCCCCACGGAGCTGGTGTAGCGGCACTTACAGAAACCCATTCCCCTGAGCTGAAACTGACAGACAGTAAACAAAGGGTCAAGGGAGTTGCCACTGTTTAATCTTTCTCCATCCTTTTTCAGACTTTCCTGCTCCTCCTCCCACAGCAGCTTGATACCTACAGCCAACAAGTGTGCCCTCTAAACAGGTGGTTCTCAGTGATGGCTGCAAACCTGGGGAGGAGGTTCAAAAGCCACCAAGAACGAGGCCCCCCTGGGCACATTAATCAGAATGACTGGGGGCAGGCGCTGGACCCCATGAAGTATTACACCTCCCCAGGTGATGCTCCTATGCAGTCAGGAGGGTGAACCACTGCTCTAAAGGCAGCTAGAAAGGAAAAAGGAAAAAGATAAGGTGAGACAGATCATCAACAGAGAGAGGGAGAAAGCATCGCCAGAACACAGAGGGGAGGCGGGAGGCAGACTTAAAGGAGGAAGGGAATGCTGCAAGGTGAGGCCCCTGTCGGCTGTCCGCTCTTTAACAACAGGAAATGTGGTAATAAGAAGAAATGCTTGCAAACTCAGGAAGATGCTTGGCAAGAAAAGACAGGTGCAAAACCAAGGCAGGACAAGTTTAGCTCCTGAAGTTGGGAGATAGGAGAGAAAAGGATACTTTCGAGGAAGTTGCAACACCCAAGAATGAAGTCCGCAGACACCAGGGGAGGCATGCACTTCCACTCTCAGGTGGCAATGATTCAACATCTTTTCATGTTGATGGTTCTCCTTCAGATAAAAAGGTTGGTATTACACTGAAACAATGAAGAACTTTAAAAAAGAGGTAACAGTCAGAGAGTCCCTAAAATATGCTCCTGAATACCTACAGAAACCATCAAAATTACCAACTTATTCACTCAGCTGACCTTTAGCTCACATTGATCTTCAAGAACTTATTACTGTCTTAATGTTGTTCTTGAGCCCTCAAAAGGCAAAATTCGTGGATGTCCCTATACACATGCAGTTTTTCCCAATGCTGGTGTTAACACTCCACTCTGTTCTCCCCTCTGATTTACAGAGATTGGGTCCCTCCTGCTGTTAAATGGGTTCCACAATCTGTAGTATATTCTGCCTAAGCAACACTGCCAAAGGAGCCCACACTCACATTCGACGAGGGCAGACTTTACACATTGATTGAAATATTCATTCACATTCTAGCTACTTTGATGCACCATGGAAAATCAATTAAACCCCAGTGCCAAACAGTTACGATTTTCTGAGTACCACCATTGGAATCTGGAAATTAGCAAAGATACAAAATGTATGTGAAACAGATAGGAAAATACATGTGAAAAGAACTAATAAAGCTCACTAAGTACCATTAGGCAAATTATATGAAGATAATGCAGAATTTTTAAAAAATTGGAACAAGTCTGAAATATCTCACTTTGTACTGGTGTATCTTACTTCTAAGCTGAGAACCCACTAGGTAACACATGCTACTTTCTTCATGTCTTTATCTGTTGTCTCACTGCCCAAAATTTTGGCACGGGTGTGAGGGTTACTAGCATGAGTCTGGGGAATGATAGTTGCCATTGTTCTCTTTGGCTTCTTCATCAACATCTTTTGACCTAACAAAACCATCTTCATCTTCTGGGATCCTGGGCCCCAGAAATAGTGGGGGTATGGCCAGAGTAAATGAACATGGCTACAATCCAAGCCTATAACAGGAGGTGAAAACACAAACCACAAGAGAATGTAGATCTGGCGGCCATAACACATCCGTACCTGGCCTTCTTCCACCAAAAGTGAACAGCTAACTTGGCATTTTATCAAGTCTGATGGGAAGCTAATGATGTGAAAGAAAGACAAGTACACTCAGGGCTAAACTGCATGAAATGTGGATGTGGCAGAGGGGATGGGAGGGTGGGAGTTAGGAAGAGGATAGAACAATTATTTGAAAAGTACTCTCCTGACATGCCCTGGGACAAGTTCACAAACCTTCTTCCACAATTCTGAAATGCAAAATTTCCTGAAGAGAGGGTTTCCTTGTCATTTTGCTACTGAATGAAATTTATTCCAACTTGAACTGACGTCAAGTTAGTTAGTGATTCTCTGTCCTCCTAAACATTCATCCATTTTGTTACTGAAATTACTGTCTGGATCACATGAGACTATTATGTAACATACAGTATATAAACTGCACTGCCTTTCTAAAAGCTGAATTCCGGAAGCATTGGGCCCCAGAGGAACTGCTGGCCTCTACACAACTCTCCAGACAGGTGGGTTCTCGGGATTTAATCCTTTTGTAGTCTCCCCACGGTTTTGCAGGTATATTCACCTGACCTCAGTTTATCAGTGAGTTCAATGGCATTATTTTAGTAGACAGATTGATAGGGAACAAAACTGGACAAAGGGGAAAAACAGGCATACCACGGCCTCCTTACTGTAGCAATCTGCTGCATTAAATACACATGCTTATCTTCTCCGTTGCCACATTTTTCACCTGATTAGTCTGGGAATTCTGATAACAAAGTACACCCAAAACACATACACATGCACGGGTATGGCATGGGTAATATGAAAATATAAACACGATGACCTTCAAAGAGATGATATCAGGGGCCCTGGACTGGCTCAGTCGGTTAAGCATCCTACTTCAGCTCAGGTCATGATCTTGTGGCTCTTGGGTTCAAGCACCACACTGGGCTCTGTGCTGACAGCTTGGAGCTTGGAGCCTCCCTCACATTCTGTGTCTCTTCTCTCTGCCCCTCTCCCACTTGTGCTCTGTGTCTCTTTCTCTCTCTCTCTCTCAAAAATAAGTATTTTTAAAAATTAAAAAATAAAACGAGCTTCTTAAAAAGATATTAAAACTACATTTTTATTTGTAAAAATTAATATCCCAAATGAAATGTCCAGAGATTTGCTAACAGTCACATCTATAGAGACAGAAAGTGAGACACAAAGGAGAGAGACAGAAACATCAGAGGTTGCCTATGGTGACCACAAACAGGCACAAGTGATTTATTGGGAGTGATGCAGAAGCCCTAAAACTGGATTGTGATGATTATTTCTTAATTCTGTACACTTACTAAAAATCAGTGAATTGTACACTTAAAACAGGAGACTTTTGTGGCATGTAAATTATACCTCAATGAAGACGGTAAAAAACTAATATCCTGGGGCGCCTGGGCGGCTCAGTTGGTTGAGCGTCCGGCTTTGGTTCAGGTCATGATCTCACGGTTCATGAGTTCGAACCCCGCGTCAGGCTCTGTGCTGCCAGCTAGCGCAGAGCCTGGAGCCTGCTTCAGATTCTGTGTCTCCCTCTTTCTCTGACCCTCCCCTGCTCGTGCTGTCTCTCTCTATCTCTCAAAAATAAATAAAAAACATTAAAAAATAGAAAAAAACTAACATCCTAAACTTAAGTAACACTTTTTATGTCAATAGCTCCTCTTTTTTTCTGATGTTACAAATTAATACCAGTTGAAATGCAGAGAAAAGAAGGCAATAAATGCGACCTATTCCTGATTATCAAGGGAAAAACAGAAATTTCACCCATAAATGACTAATTTTACATCTAGCCAGAGAACATAATTTCTTCCAGATAGTCCAGATATTTAGTAAGCAAAATCAAAATTATTTTTTAACATGTCACATAGTCCTCTAGTTACAGCATATATCACATTGAATAATAGTATTTTATTTGCCATTCGCCTTCAAAGAGAGTATAGAGGCGCCTGGGTGGCAAAGTCAGTTAGGTGTCGGACTCTGGATTCTGGCTCAGGTACGAACTCACAGTTTGAGTTGGAGCCCCAGGTCAGTCTATGCACTGACGGCACAGAGCTTGCTTGGGATTCTCTCTTTCCTTCTCTCTGCCCCTCCCCCGCTTGTTCTCTCTCTCTTTCTCTCTCTCTCTCTCTCTCTCTCTCAAAATAAATAAACAAACTTAAAATTTAAAAAACCGGTGTAAACTCCTGAGGGCTGGGATGATGTCACGGTTTGTCTTGCGCTTTCAGGACCTTTTAGGTGCCCAACAAAGATCATATTGGTTACAAGGATTTCTTCCCAAGGCCTGTCTATCACATTTCCAGTTGCCTGAACAATATAAAGCAAATTAAACAGGGAGTCCCTGACTTCTGGATCAGGGTTTCTCAACTTCAGCACTATTGACATGTTGGATCCGATCATTCTTCCCTGAGGAGAGCTGTTCTGTGCACTGTGGAATAGGAGAGCAACCCTTGCTCCTGCCCCTCGATGCCCGTAGCACCCTCTCCCCAGTTGTGACAACCAAGTGTCTCCAGACATTGCCGAAGGTCCCATGGAGGGAAGAGTCACCCCTGGTTGAGAACCACAGCTCTAAGTAAAAGAGTGTGAGACAGATCAACACAAACTAACGTGTTCTCATTTCAACAATGCCTTTTGCATTATCATTTTCTGAAGCTGGTAAGAACCCCTGAGAAAGAAAAAGCATATGACTAAGAAATGGTAATTTTCTGACCATCAGGTTTTGGCATATTACAGAGAGAAGAAAAGGAGAAAATGTTCTTTATTCTTCCTATAACTGTAGAGATGCAAAAAGCTTATTCGAATCCAAGGCCGACAGTTTTCGGGACGTGCGGAGCTGTGAAGATACACAAGAGAAGGGTCCAAATGCCAAATGGCCTGTGGCTTTAAAACAGTAGAAAAGAAGCATGTTCACTGCCAGCACTGGGCTGGTTACTATGAATTGTATCTAGGAGAATAATTTTGAAAATACTATTGAATATTTATTAAAAGAAAAGATCTACAATAATTCAGGTCCTGACATGCCACTATTAGCAAATCACTCAGCCAGTGAGAAAGGTGAAAACCTGCAGTGACAGAAACCATTAAATTAAGTGTTAAGTTTAAGACTTCAGTGTTTTATTTTTCTCACTGATAGTGTTTAGGAACCCTGTTCCAAATATTCCAGCACAAAGCCTAAAAACCTGTTATCCATGCTGTATGTTTTTAGTGAGACTCCAAAGTTTTTAGTTTTAATTCTACTTTGGAGACACTGAGCATTTCATACTGATGTTAAAGTTCAAGCCACAGGTTCTGGCCTAAGTGACTATTATACAATGAAACGAAAGGAAAATATTCTTAACATCATCCAAATATGTTTGAATATTTATGAAGATTCATATTTCCTTGAAAGCACCTTTATTTTTTATTTAGAAAAATAAAGGAGTATGCTTCTAAACTCAACACCAACAATTTGGGTACTATATATGACTATCCTGTTTTCAACCACTTCTGCATTTTCAATCTGTTACATACAAGCTATGGTAGACAGCTACATATCTATTCCTCACATTTAAAAACAAAGTATGTCTTTTAAATTCTGTTTGTAAAAAGTTTCTTTTCCTCTCTTGGCCTGTTGGTAAATGTAAGCAGGTTTAGGACTCTGAATATTAAACATATAATTCCTAAATCCAGTAAGAGAAAGAATATATACAATATTTCAAAAACTCTCTATTCAATCAAGCTCTGACTGTACACATAATTATGGAATTCAAATTAGATTACTAATTTAGACATGCTCCATCATGTTAAGAATACACTAGCATAAAAGTATCTGAACAAACTTCAATAGGAAGAAAAAAGAGGTAAAAAATTTTAATAATTTTTAGCAAATGAAAATTTGTAGTACATAACATTAAAATATATAAACTCACGGATGGGGCATGTGAGTGGCTCAGTCAGTTAAACGTCTAACTTTGGCTGAGGTCATGATCTCACAGCTCGTGGGTTCGAGCCCTGCATCAGGCTCTGTGCTGACAGCTCAAGGCCTGGAGCCTGCTTCAGATTCTGTGTCTCCCTCTTGCTCTGCCCCTCCCCTGCTCGCACTCTCTCTGTCTCTCTCAAAAATAAACAAACATTAAAAAAAACTGAAGTAAACACTCAGGGAAAGATTAGTAGGAAACCTAGCTTAATTATTCATGTTGGCAGTGAGTAATAAATACAGTAGTGTCAAATCACCTCCAGAGAATACTAACTCTGGGCCCTGGATTATGATATTTGCATTTGGATGAAGTTGGGACACATGAGGCATGAAATGGCCAAATTAATTTTCATTTTACTTCATTTGAGTTTCCTCACATATTATTATAAATACAAAATGCAATAAAATCATATATAAAATACCATATTACTTTATATTGTTATCTAAATTTTCATATGTCTCTACTATAATTTCTCAGCTACGCTGGACTAAGGCCACTATAATACACCAACTGAATGATAATTACTAGAATTAAGATAGTTGCCTAACATTTTTATAAAACTTTTAAAAATTTATAAATGTATGGTTATTTTAAAAATAAGCACCAATAACAAAGGATCAAGCCACAGAATGTCACAAAAGCATAAGCCCCTTTGGATTCAACTTTTCCTACTGAAGCTAAAATGTAAAATTGGTGCCGTGAAGCTTGAAATTGAGATTTAAGGATAAGCACCAGGACCAGCATTTTGCTACTTGCTAGAAATTGCTTTCGTCTGGAAAATGCCATTTAGCAAGGCTGGTAGGTAGATTTTTTGTGTGTGAAATAAAAAAACACAGCAGCATAAACTTTTAGTCACAAAATTCAATATTTGCATGATTCTAACTTTATTAACAGCTAATATCTGGTTTAATGTAGCAAAATTACGTAAATCACAATTTTAGAATATCAGGAGCCAAAACAGAAGTTGTAAAACTAAAATAAACCCTTTAGATTTATCCTGCATCATTTTACACTATTCAAGTGTGAAATGCTGAGGACAAATGTTTTACTACTTTTGCCTTAAATGGGTAACATAATAATAGATGCTTTGGCCAAGATAAAGCAGCTACATCATTAAATGTTGCTAGAATAGACAAGATTAGTAATGTAAAAGGAAAGCCAACAGTTTAAACTTACTTTGACTGATTTCTGTTTCACATGTACACACGTGTCCACACAGAATGCTTCTCACATACAACCACCATCGCAACAGCTGGAAAACACATTTCCATTGCATCACAAACACCGAGTCTAAGTACAATAATTTTACAGTTTAAAATATTATTTTTTTAATTTTATAACTCAGATTTTTTTTCAAGATTTTAAGATAATGAAAGAAAAAGATGCCCTTTTTGTGAAGAAAGATTTTTCCCCAGTCTAACTTAATTACATACATTTACGTAAATCACCTGTGGCGTGTCAAATACAGACGGCAGCCAACACAGTCTCTACTGCTTTAAGCAGAGTAATGAAAGCAATCTCTTAAATATTCCAGCCTCTCATTTGTCTTCAGTACCTATTCAGGACGCTGGCAGTGTGGCGAAGTAGCAGGAACCAACAATGTGAGGTCAGAGCCTCAGGGTGGGTCCTAGGAGCTCTACCATTTGTCAGCTGCGTTGTCTTCACACAGTTATCTGAACCCTGCATCTCAGTCCTGTCATCTCTCTAATGGGCGTAATTCTGCCTTTAGGTCAAAATCAAAGCCAAAATGGGGGAGGGCTAAGCTGTATGGTCTCAACTAAAATACATGGTTATTATTTCCATCATCCCGAAATACTCTAGGCTGTCTATAATATAATGAGGCCTGTTTTTATGACAAGTGAAAATTATAGGAGACAATACTCACTATATCTCAAGTAGACCAATGAGCCAAAAGACTCATTAATAACTGTGAAAGGACTGGCTCAAAGGTCCAAACCCTCTGAAGATGCTATGGCCATGATCAAAGCTTAGTTTCTGCAAACTGTCAAATAATATGCCATTTCTCACTTTTCCTTCCAGCATGCTCATTCACGGATACAACGAGACATATCTGTTAGAAGAACCAAGCACTTTATCCACCGAGAAAGTGACTCTTTCTTCCTTCCCACTTTCCCAAGTGCCCTTGTCCTGCTGTCAAGAAAGGAGGTAAATGAAAAGAAAAATAAGAAATGGCAAATTTATCCTCTATGCAGCTTCAGATCCACGATCATGTTTTTACATGATTTTGTTTCTTTTCTCTTCACCCTATCCCCACCCACTTTCAGGATGGTAGGCCTTAATGTTTATGGACAGGGACAGAAAGCTCTATGAGAACTCGCCACCATCCTCTGTGTAGATACAGACAAGTTAACAGGTAGACCTGCCTGTCCGCTCGCTGCCTTTCCTTTGTGTTTCATTCCTTTGTCACCCAGCTCCCATTCCATCAGGCACCTCATTTTGTTTTGCCTCTGGCTTCTGCCACTTTGTGTCCAAGCACTTGTCAAAAACGTCTCTCACTTCATCTCACTGGCCCGTCTCCTTTTCTTTGGCCTGCCTCCCTGGCCCTCATCTTTCTTTTCCACGCCACGAGAGTTCCGGGCAGATCACAACCTCCGCAACAACGTCAAACACACAGAAGACTTGCAAACTATGTCTTCAGCTCAGCCTCAGTCTTGAATTCCAGAACCCCAGGCCGGTACAACTGCCCACTGAATTTCAAGTCCTGGAGGTCCCTCTGGTGCCTCGCATTAACATAAATCCACAAATAAATCTGTCAGCTTCCCCTGCAAACTGCACCGTCCTCTGGATTCACGACCATGACCAATGGTACCTCTGTCCACTCAATCACCCAAGCCAGAGACCTGGGAGTCATCTTCAGAGTCACCACCCCCTCCCTGCTTCTTCCCCCTCCCACAGTCCCCACTCTTACAAGTCTGAGTTCAGACCTTAGACCGGCACTAGGGTTCCATTAGCAATTTCTTTTTTTTACAGGGCTCCTATTTCTGCCCCATATCCCATCCATTCTCTACAGAACACCCAGAGGAATCATTCTGCAAGAACAAACTAAAGTGCTCAGACTCATCGGGACCAAATATGGCCCACAAGACCCTTCCTGCATTGGCCCCAGCCTCTGCTCTCCACCTCCAGCCTTTGTACTGCCCTCTACGTGAACCGGCCACATGGAACTACACACACACAGCCTGCCCTCTTTGGCACTTGCACTGCACTCTTCTCTCTGGTCTCTCTGTTCCGAATGATTTTAGTTGGCCCACCCCCATCCTCAGCTGCCTGGCCAGCTCTGACTTCCCTGTGAGGCTCAGAGCCCCCCTACTTCCTCTAGGAAAGACATCCTCTTAGGGCCAGGTACCCCTGTCAGAGCCCAGCAGCTTTTACACACTGGTTCCAACCGCATCTTCTCCCCTGCCTTCCGCTGAGATGCTTGAGGGCAGCATGAGGGTTCTTCTTATGTTTGAGGCTTCGACATCCAACAACATGCCTGGCATCATACCAACACATGTCCGGTGAATGCATAAATGAGTAAGTATCACTCCAACTCAAAATGATGCAAATACTGCCACGCTGCTAGTGACTGATTATGTGTGAATTAGAGGTTCACAGCTCTCCTTAGAAGGTGTCAGGGAAAAAATGCTAAGGCCACAGTGGTTGCAATTCCCAAATGCTGAATGCAGAGGTTGTAGAATTCTTGTGTGCAACTGTGTTACAGGTTGGTTTTATTCAATTAAATAAAAAAAAATCATTGTGCTGTTGGTTGTATTGTCTCTGACTTACAGCATGAGCTGCCTCAACATTAAAGTCTCCCAATCGCGTCATCAGCATGTTCAACCATAATGGGGGTGACAGAGGAATGGGTACAGTGGTGGGGAAGGGCCAGAGAAAGCAGAAGCAACGTTCACCGTAATGACGGAGTCACAAAGAAGTGAGACCAGATGGCTGAAGACTTACCTGATCACCCTACATCACTTAGAGAATAAACTCACAGAAAGGCTTACATATGCAACACTGGGGATCCTCTGAAGACTAGAATGACAAATGACAACAATATTTAGTCACACCTTTGGGCACTTTTACAAAATCAACAGAAGCCCATCACTTGCAAATGAATACGTGACATGGCACACAGAGACTGGGTCTGGGTCCTATGAAATTATAAAGAAAGGCACAAAGCTGCTGCTGCTGATCAATTTTAAAACTTGTTTTGTACTTCCCCATTCCATAAAGGTCATAGGGTTTTGAGTGCTCTGTATTTTAGGCAAAGGCCCTCCAGTCAGGCCAAATTTCCCTGTCCTTTGCAATAAAGTCTATATTGAGAAAATGAATTTTTATTAAATTTTTAGTCACTCACAGGTTTGAAAATTGTACAGTCCTATAAAACCAAGGTAGAGGGAGTAGATGAAACACCAACACAGTATGCCAAAATGTTATAGCAACAAAAATAATAACTCAAAACCCAAGGGATATGAATAACTTATTGAACAAATGTTGGCTCCAATGTGAAATTGAGGGGAAAAAATGGAGGAAGTGGGGCTCAGAGGAAGAGTTTTGAAAATATTACAAGTTGGTTATAAATTCTTTGTACTCTGTATTTGGACTGGAATTAGACTATAATGCAGGCACAGACGATTTAGTGCAATGTTCTTATTCTGAGATGACACACTTGAACTTGAACATACGTATTCATTTACTTTACAAACCATAGTTTCATTATGAAAAACATGACACTGCTGTAGTAGTGCTCATAACTGATAATTTAAAAAAATTTTTTAAGTTATTTTTATTCTGAAAGAGATATAGAGAGCAAGCAGTAGAGGGGCAGAAAGAGATGGAGAGACAGAATCCCAAGCAGGTTCCACGCTGTTAGCACATAGCCTGATGTGGGGCTCAAACTCCCAAACTGTGAGATCAGGAGTTGGATGCTTAACTGACTGAGCCTCCCAGGCACCCCCAATAACTGATACTTTTTTAACTTAACACTTTTTTTTAGCCACCAGAGAAAATCTCAGATCTCTACACTTCCCCTTTCTTTAATAAAAGTGACACAAGCAAGTATACGACCCACACACAGATAAAGTTAACATGACTCTCTACTGCAAGGTTCAAGGCTCTATGCTTCCTATTTCACAATGCTAACACGTGGTTTTCTTTTCTGAGCTTGTTGCATGAACTAAGCTTAAGCTCTTCCTCCACAAAGACAGAGAGACGACACTATTTGTGCACTCAATGCCAGCTGCTAGCCATGGGCAAGAAGGTTGGCAATGAGCCTTCCCACCATCCCTTCAGCTCCATCCCAGGTTCACTGTGGGGACCAAGGGAGACATATGGGATTATTTTGAGAAGCACAATATAGGACACCTATATTCAGCACAGCTGAACTATCATAAAGGGTCCAGAATTGGATGCAGAATGCGGTGTAAGGAGCCCAGGCCTCATCGGGCAGCCATGGGCTCCATTCTTGGCTCCACAACTCACTAAGGTGACCCTGGACAAGTGCCCCAACCTTTCTAGGCCTCTGTTTCCACTTTTGAAAAACAGGATAATGAAGTAACTACCACATAAGGTCACTCTGAGGCTTAAAGTAAATTCTGTATGTAAAGTTCCAGGCATGGCCGCTGGCACATGGTAAGTGCTCCATGTCAATTCTTATCCAGAATTCTTATCTATTCATGCCGATTCTTATCCAAAGGCACGACCAATAAGGACTCCACATGTGGCAGATCAATCATCCTCAGAGCTATCCTCGCCCATCCCCACTCCTTGTCCGTAAATTCAGCAATGCCTCAGCTTTGAGGGGTTGTTTCTGCCATGTTGAAGACAAACTGCCTGCTTATACGACCAGAAACTTGTATAACTCCCCAACGCAGACGCACGAAGCAAGATCTCTAGAAACAGAATCAGTTCCTCGCTCTCCAAGCCAGAAGAGAAAATAACTCAAAATAGTAGATATGACTAGGGTGAGTACATGATCTTCATTCGCTTTATCCGTATTGAAATTAACTTGTATTTCCTGTACATAGATCTTCTGACAGCAGGAGAAAGCTGATTCTGAGAAATTATTCAGAGATATGGAGGGGGTCACAGAGAAGCCAATCGATAGTTAACACAGACAAGAAATAAAACTCAACTATGTAAATTCTAAAGAATGTGTTTAAACTAAACTATGGAACTAGCTTCAGACACAAAAGTGGTCAAGGACAACTTTTACTATAGAATAACCCAGAACAGAGGAGCATTTGAAATGTAAATATTGATTAAAAGGGAATATCTGTACTCTGACAAGGAGGGTTAAAATCGAAGTAAAAGATATTTCAGAGATTTGAAAAGACACAGCCAATGGCAAAGGCTCTTTTTGGCACACTCTCTACTCTATGGGATTGTGCCTAGGCATACTGAGGCCTGCTCCTGAAAACTCATTCCCAGAAAGTTTTAATTTTTTTTTATTGAGATATAATTGACACGTAAAACTGTATCGGTTTCAGGTGGACACCAAAATGATTTATGTTGCAAAATGATCACCACAGTACGTCTACTTAGTATTTGTCATGACAGTTACATATTTTTCTCGTGATGAGAACTTTTTTTTTAAAGTGCTATTTTTTAAAGTTTATTTATTTATTTTGAGAGAGAGAGAGTGAAAGCAGGAGAAGGGTTAGAGAGAGAGGGAGAGAGGGATGATCCCAAGCAGGCTCTGCACTGTCAGCTCGAAGCCCGATGCAGGGGCCAATCTCACGAACTAGGAGATCATGACCTGAGCTGAAATCAAGAGTTGGATGCTTAACCGACTGCGCCACCCAGGCACCCCTGTGATGAGAGCTTCTGAAATCTACTCTCCCAGCAACTTCCAAATATGCAATATGATATTATTAACTATAGTCACCATGCTGTACAGTTCTGATTTTAAAAAAGAAAGCCAACTTAGAACATCAGTCTTGAGGTACCTTCAGTGGTAGGACACGTTAGCTGAGAGGTTACAGCAGCCTGTTGCTTTTGTGCCTTATACAGCAACTAGACTTTAATATTTAGAAAAGAGAATAAATATTTACCAAGAACCAGAACACTATGTAGTATTTGGATGATAACCTAAGAAAGCCACACACACACACACACACTCACAAAGTGGCCCCTCAATCATTCCCAACCTCTGAAATCAGGTGAATTCAACAGGCTCTGGAGCAGACTTTTAACCAAGCGCTGCTCACCAAAGAGCCCCTGAAACTACTCCCCATGACACTAGCATTAAGGCCTAGAAGAAGCATGCTTTTCTGGTGTAATTTATAAATAGTTTCCATTTCTGAATATACAGTAAAACATGCGGCAAAGTACAACCCTCCTCCTGTCCTTGCCCCCCTCTGCGCCCACCCCCCACCGTCTCTCTGCCCACGGTTGTTCCTCAGCTGGGAGTGGATTCATGGTCGGGTATGGTGCTTTTTGTGGAGAGATGACAGCTGCTTGTGGTGGCTTACCAGGCTAGGCGGATCCCTGCAGCCACATCTGTAGGCAGGAAACAAAACAGAGAACACCTTCCTCCAGCGTCAACTGTAATATACCATCCCCCTCTCCCTGATTCTTTGAATATATGAATGGGGAAGTAAAAAGCAATGGAATCCACTTGAAAGAGAAGGAGAAGACATACTTCACCTGCTGGCACCTCTACCTTGTGCTTGGCTAAAAGTTATTTAACAATAATCATGGTCATAATAACAGTTCCCAGTCTTGGAGAACTATGTTGCAGTGCTGTTAAGCACTTTGCACACTTTAATGCTTAACTTGGATTTCCTCATCTGTAAACAGAAGATAATAATGCCCCTATTTTATTATAATGAGGATTGAAGGAGGAGAGATGGAAAAAACACTTTGCAAGTTGAGGCGACAGGGTCAAAAAGAACATGATTTGAAAGAACCAGACAGACATGGGTTAAAATCCCAAATCTTATTTGATCTCACTGAGCTTCAGTTTCCTCATCTGCCAGGTAGAGAGGAAACCAACCACCTCAGTGAGAAACTGAGGGAGACGACAAACTAAACACCAGCTCGTCTGCATCTCTAAAAGGTGTTTCATAAATGTGTATACCCTCTCTCCTATTATACATGTGACCTGCTGCTGTTAACCTCCATTGGCAGCCATTCAATGTCCCCCGGGACCCGAAGATGCATTTCCTTTCAGACTAATGATAACTTTATCAGTTTAATATGCCAGACACTGGCTCAACAGCCTTCCATCTATGAACTTATCAATCCTGCTTCATAAGAGATGAAGACACTGAGACACAGGGTTTAGGTAACTTGCCTAGATTCAAACCCATATTCCAAATGCCAGCCACTCAGCTGCCTGGGTTCCCTCTTAACGATAATCCAGTGGTGTCGACGGGGGTGAGTCAGCTTGAGATTCCATGCTTGGATGTATTCTTTTCTAGACATAAGCAATGGTGCTGTCATGAACCACGATGTGATGACTAGCTTTCTAACTTCTGAAATAACATTTCTGTATTTTCCTAGAATTCTTTAAAAGCCTACGATATATTTTTAAATGAAGTGCCTAAAAGTAGCTCATCTTGTTCTATGTGCTGGAGTACCAGAAATAAATGCACTTCTCTTGCTAAAGATTACCTAAATAAATCTTATATTAAAATACACTCCTGAGTTTTGGTTTAAACATTTATTACAAGTCTAAGTTATATATATATATATATATATGTGTGTGTGTGTGTGTGTGTGTGTGTGTGTGTGTGTGTGTGTGTATATATATATATATATATATATATATATACACACACACATACGTATATTACTAATGACTTTGATACCAAAGAGTCTGAAAATTCTCCTTGTTTATAATGTTCAGCCTTAACAAGTCATAGCAGTACCATATGTATTTCAAAGTATTCCTTTTACAAATTTAATCAACTCAAATATTAAACATCAATGATGATAATCTATTGCTCTGCTTAAAAGGAATCGCTGGGGGACAGATGAAAAAGAAAGGTTATAGAATTCTATTCTTCAAAGTAGGACAGGGCAGCTGCCTATAAATCATGCTCTTTATTTATTAGGATAATTAAGCCCATCAGTACACTTAACTTTCAGACTCAACAAATGTCTGGGATGAACAATTTCCACTTTTTCTAAAACAAAGGGGATGTGTTCAAAAAGGGTCCTCTGCAAGCTCTCTGCACAATGCATGCTATTTTAAAACATGATTTATGTGTCTAATTCCTGGAGCTGCCTTGAAAAATAGACTGGGTTTTTCCTCGCATGCTACCTATTAGGAGAAGACACTCCAATTTGAAGAGTGCACTCTGTTTCCGACTACAGAACGCTATATCATGTCAGCATTTTCATTAAATACTGTTCAAGCTGGACCTTAAACAAATGGAACGGAGAGCCACAGCTGCAGCCACTGCAGAGACAGAGTTATCCCGCCGGGAGGCTTATGTAAGAGGCACAGGACAGTCAGGGTGAAACCCAAGTGTCATCATCTGAATCCTATTTCTTTGAGACTGGCCCACATTCCTCAAGTGTATGAAATCACATACAATGAACAGATTTCTCATTTTATTTGCCTTATGGCACAAAACGCTGTATTGACTTAAAGTAGTTTTTTTCCCTAAAGGACTGGGCTCCAATTAGGGAAACGTTGGCAACTTCTGCCTAGGGGAAGAGTGAAGTGGGATGCGCGGGAAGCCCGAAGGGCTGGGAAGGAATGGCTTAGCTCCCATCCCCAAAGACCTATCGCATCCAGGAATATTACAGGCAGGAGTCACTCCCCGGAGGGCTTAGGATAGAGGTAACAAGACCCTGCCTGCACTCCCCACCCCCAAACACATAGTCTAGGAGCTCGGAATGTGCAATCAGCAGCAGGCGAAATGCCCTGGGAGCACCTGTCCTCTCACAGCACATTTCCAAGTGGCACATTAATCAGAGGCTGCAGCCAGCCGGCCCTGGACTGCCTCTCCCCGCGTGCAGCGTCCGTTTCTCCGCACCCTGAACTCCCCGAGATGCAGCCCTGCTACTAACAAGAGGGGCCACCCCAAGCTTCCCACAGGAAGATAATAAAAACGCACCTCCCCTTTCCGCGGCTCCCTCCAACTTCAGAAACTACAGTCAACTTACTGGGACGCAGGAGACAGGGAGCCTTCCGGGGGGACCAGCGCTGTGCAGCGCGCAACCCCGCTGGCCCCTCACTGCCCGGGCGACAGCGGCCGGTGCAATGATAGGCGCTCGCGTTCTGCACCAGCCGCCTAGCTCCGCTGTGCCCGAGGTCGGGCACTCGCCAGGGCGCACCGCCCGGCGGCGGCGGCAACCGCGACCGAGGCTGCACCCGGCCGCGCGGACCCGAGAGCTGCAGATGCCACCGACCCCGGAGTGCGGCGCTCCGAGCCCCTGGTGCGTGTCTCCAGCTCCAAGGGAATGGCGACTCAACAAGGAACGCGGCAAGCGAAAAGCCGAGGCGCCGTCGCCCGCAGAAGCGCCAGCCGGCTCCCAGGCGGTCGGTCACATCGCGGGCGCGCCGGCGGGGGAGCTAGCGGGCGTGCACCGCAGTCCGCACTCGCAGCCGCGCCGCGGAGAATGACAAGCGCCGAGGCGGAGCAGCGTGCGGGGCGCGGGGCGCTAGTGCGCATGATCCCGGCCCGCTGCGGCACGTCACC
>NC_043714.1:27976182-28006983 GCF_006229205.1 Suricata suricatta
CCCCCCCGGGGCGGACCCGGGAGCAGCGCCCTGCTCCCTTGCGGGAAGGTACAGGAAGTCTCCCGCCTCGGGTTTTGTGAACCTAAAGCTGTGGTTGAACTTGTTTGTCTCCAGCGTCCATTGTCCCTTAAAAACCACTGTTTACTCTAAGCGGTCCTTAGGGCGCTGGGTAAGGCCAGAAAAACCAGTTTAACTGAGGTTACAGCCTAATCGTAAAGGACTGTGATTTAGGGTACAATGGCCCTCTACCTGGCCGTACCTTAATATAACTTGGGAAGTTTGTAAGAGCTCTTTGCCTAGACTGCACCCCCAGAATCCAGATTAAGTACCGGAGAATCCTTGGGCTAGGTGCAGGTGTCAGTAGGTTGTAAAGCTTTCCAGATGATCCCGAGGTACAGCAGAGATTTTCAAACCGTTAATGTGTCAAAATCTTCTGTTGATTTTGTTAGAATGCAGTTTTCTGATTCAGAAGGCCTGGACGCTGAGGGAAGATTCTTCATCTTTAACAATTTCCCAGATGATGCCAGTGCTGCAGGACCAGACCATCTTCTTTCTCCTTGCTACTCAAACTGTAGTGTTGAATCCGGAGCAGAGCTTTTGAAACGCTGGGCTGTGTGAGAACAGCCTGAGAGCCTGAGTAGTTTTTGTTTGTTTGTTTTTGTTGTTGTTGGGTTTCTGTTTGGTTTTTGTTTTGGGGGGAGGGTTGTTTGTTTAAAGTTTTATTTATTTTTGATACAGAGAGAGACAGATCATGAGAGGGGGAGGGGCAGAGAGAGAAGGAGGCACGGAACACGAAGCAGGCTCCAGGCTCTGAGCTAGCTGTCAGCACAGAGCCTGAAGCAGGGCTCGAACCCACGAACGTGAGATCTGGCCTGAGCCGAAGTTGGAGGCTTAACCGACTGAGCCATCCAGGCGCCCCGGGTTGTTTGTTTTTAATGCAGGCCCTATCTATGTGGATCAGCCTCTGGGGCTCTGCTAATTCCAGTGGTAAGGCGCACTCAAATAAATCGGGTAATGGGTGTCCCTTGGACCAAGCTTCACAATGTTGGAGCAGCAACCTGGAGTTGGGCATACACTTTTGCACGGAGAAGAGCCAAGCCAGGTCTAGAACTCAGAACGTCTGACTGCAAGTTCAAGTCCAAGCCTAAATGGTGCTTTCTCTGACTAGTCCAAATCTCTACAATATTATGCATTACTTTACTTAGTAGGAAATATATATGAATCATATGAAACACACATACACAACACATTCTGTATTCTTTACAGATATCCTTAAAGTAGGCTTCACCGTGGCTGAGGAAGAAGGCTCATTAGGAAGCAAGGGGTGGAATATAGGATGATGTACCATTACACAGTGCAGAGGAAAGGGTATACAGGAGGAAATAAACCTTAGATTCACCTTAAAGCCGGGAAAGCACCTTGGAAAAGAGGATCTGGGGATCTGGCTTGCCCTCTGGCTTCATAGCATGAAATTCAGATGTTTAAGAGCTTATGAACATACAGCACATCACATGTATGATGCTGACATCTCTCGCTGAAATCTCTCAATAGTGTTGTAAGTTGGATAAAAAAGATAATAGGCCCATTTTACAGATTAAAACAAAGGATGCTCTGGACATTAGGCTTGCACAAACAGTGGAACTTGAACTAGATACAGATCTAAACATTGGACATGGCTTTTATAATCCTAAGGAAAACAGTGATTACGATCTTACCAAAAAAATAATGGTTTCTGTGTTTATTGTTCACACCCTGTAAAGGCTATGCCTAAGTTTTGAGTTAGAAAGGGTTTCATCTTTTGTAGAGAAAAAAAAAAAGCATTTTGTGTCTTCAATCCAGTTTTGCAGGTCTACAAATTGTGAATGCAAACTTTTGTTCTAAGAGCATCCCAGTCCTGGGACATTGCATTTACATAATGTAGGCCTTGCCAAGAAGCTCAAAGAGCAACACTTCTGTTTTCTGGTGACAAGTGTAATTACCATCTTCATTTTATCCAGGCCCAAAGAGGTAAAGTGACAAACAAAGTGGACAAACAAAGTCCAGGCAAGAGTCAGTCTCTAGGCTCGGTCCTTTTTCTCTGCTCTCCTTTCATCGAATGGCATACTGAAGATTATTTTTCATTTCCAAATATTTCATGCCAAGATTTACAATCATTAAATTAGAGCCCAATGTATTTCAAGGCCATTCCTTGATCCAGAACCAGAAGTGCTGAGGAACAATTCTTGGGCCGGTGGTAAATGCTGTAGACTGTGTTCCCAATCTGCGTGAAGTTGTGGAAGAAGGTATGTGACACTTATACACAGTCTCTAAAAGCAGAGGTTTGCCTTGGGATCCTACCCACCTTTATCTGTCCTTTTGATGTAACTTTTCCTTGGAGCTATTCTTCTGTGTGATTATGAAATAAAAAATAAATGAATGGCTGATTAGAAGAGAATTCCCTGTAAATGAAGGAGCTGGTTGTAGAATTTTGTTAGTTCAGTTTTTAGTAAGAAAATATTTTAAAGAAATTTTTAAAAAACAGAGGTAATGTACTAGTCATCTTGAGACTTTTAGAAGAACCCATCCTATTTTGGGGGGTGTTATAAACTCCAATAAAAATATTTATCCATATAGTATATGAATTTATTTGCATATTGACTTTAAGAGATCCAGGACCTAATTATATAAAAAGCTAATTAGTATGTCCCACTGTGATTGTATTTTGAGCCATTACTATGGGTATTAAACACATGAAATGTGTAATATTGGCTTATATTAACTGTCTTAATATTGACCGTGTCTGAATTTAGAGTTTGCTTCTCATTAGCTGGTAGTGTTTGTTGTCTAGCAGGCAGAGCAGCTACAGTATTTTTCTCGGAGGTTTACATTCCTTACAGGTCAGCAAAACCGGCTCTTTGGATGAGAACTTCTTCATTCAATGCCTTTAAAGTCCCAACAGTGAGGATTTCAATTATATAGCTGCTAGCAATACTAACAAACCTGTTCTCTGCTCATTCAAGAAGCTGTAACTGGAAGAGATTTTTATTAAACTCTTTTGGCTAAGAATCACACACTTGTCACCGAACTGAGAAGTTTGGGCCCCCAAGTTCTCCATATGTGTTCATTAGATTTCCTCATCTGTTCACTCCAAAGAATTCTCTGGCATGAAAATCTTCCAGCCTCTGCCTACTTCATATGTGTAGTCCAGATAAGAGAACTGGGGGGAATCCAAGGTGACTGGCAAAACGGAGGCGGAAGCGGGAACATAGGATCGGATTTCACGAGGCAAAACCTTCAGGTTGCCGTAAAAATTAGTACAAGTTGTGCTTGATTTGGGGGACATGGCTTATTACAGTTTGCTTTGTTTGAACACATGCAGCTGCTAGGAACTTCACTGGAAACCATAACTGAATCCTTGGTGGGGCCTTCAGGGGGAGGAAGGGGGATAGGAAGATTAGCATTCTGTCTTTTTCTCCTGCGAAACTTTGGAAAATTATTGGAAAGCCCAATTCCTCTTGCTCTAACTTGGGAAATTTACCAAGCACCTGAATTTATATTTCTAAATTGTTTGTTTTAAATAATTTGTTTAGAACTTAGAGCAGTCAATGTGGGGTGCCTGGGTGGCCCAGTGGGCTAAGTGTCTGACTCTTGGTTTCAGCTCAGGTCATGACCTCACAGTTCCTGAGTTCAAGGCCCACATCCAGCTCCTTGTTGACAGTGGAGCCTCTCTCTCTCTGCTTCTCTCATATGAGTGTGTCCTCTCTCTCTCTCTCTCTCTCTCTCTCTCTCTCTTATTCTCCCCCCCAAATAAATAAATAAACTTAAAAAAAGAAAGAACTTAGAGCAGTCAATATAATAAATGACCTGAATTTTCAGACTAGCACCAAAATGTTCTTAAAACCTACAAGAATGTTATTATAGAGTTCATTGTTACCCAGCCCTGAAAGGAAATAAGTGCTGGGTAAGAATTCTGGCTTAATGGTAAGAGTAGGGTTTGGTGCTGGAGAAGATGGAATTTGGGGACTGAAGAGGAGGATTGACTGTGGCCCTTGGTGGCTGAGGACCAGAGGCTGGTGAACACCAGATTAGCAGCCTCTGAGATAAAGTTGGGAGAATGTGGCCTTGTGACCAAGAAAAGAAATAGGGTTGACACTGTACCTGGAGCTAAGTGCTTTTGCCTTTACCTCAAGTTCTTAAGGGCCCACGTTTGACTTAATCTGTAGGAAAGAATGATTAGAGATTAACCGAACATGAACCCCTTATACATAGGTAACAATAGGTAAATGCTTTAAAGAACTGCTGACGAAATGCACATTCAGTTTGAATCTCTAAGAATTACCTGCACCAGCCTCCCAACCAAGTTGTCCACTAACAGAAGGTGTCTGGGGGAGAAAGCACACGCACGCTCAGAACCACCCAGAGTCCTCTGCCCCCGCCGCCCTCACTGCCTCTGTCAGCTGAATCTGCAGTTGCCTAACATGGAGTGGGAATACAGCCTCAAGCACACAGTAGGTTCTTAGTAAATGCTAGATGTTAGTAGTAGCTTTTTTTCTCTCCTAGAGTTGAAATCTGCAGCTAAATGTCTCCTGATGTCCCCTTCATCATTTTAGTGTAAGCAGTGATTAACTGTAGATTTTAATGGAGTACTTTCCTTTTCTGACAGAAGACTTAAGAGTGACTTCAGGACTCTTCTGAGAACAGGGGAATCGTGTAGAAAAGGGTTTCAGGGGAGATCAAGACAAAGCCTGCTAATGTTACTCTGTGGCCTCACGCTGTACTGCAGAGAAAATGCAGGGCTTAGGACTTGACACATGTAGAGCTTTCTACTGGGAGATGGAAATGATGGTGAGAAGAGAGAGGGTACCTAACAAAAGTGAAAACAGAGAGTGCCTTAAGGAAATGTTGTTACATTACAGATGAAAGAACGGATATCCCCACCGTTTTACATTCCGACATTACACATTCCTTAAATTTCTATCCTGACATCTTCACTCAAGATTTGGGGTGCTAAAACTAATGTGGATGCTCATGATGTTGGTAGAGATTTCTTAGGCCTGCTTTTTAATTCTTCTGCCTTTATTACCTCCATAGAATATAATTCTTATTTTTAAGTTTTATTTATTTTGGGGAGAGAGAGAATCCCAGGCAGACTCCTCATGGACAGTGCAGAGACCAATGTGAGCCTCAAACCTATGAACCACAGATCATGACCTGAACTGAAACCAAGAGTCAGATGCTTAAACCGCTGAGCCACCCAAGGATCCCCTCCATAGAACAGAATTCTTACAAACTTCTCTTGTAAGTAGGCATCAGAGAAAACTGTGTTTCATTAGTTATCAGTCAACAAATAAAAATTCAAGATTGAGAAAGGAAGATATGTAAAATGAGCCAGAGTTTTACTTCCAACAGAAGCTAGTTGTATGATGTCCAAAGTCAGAAATATGTGAAAGCATTTAGTGGCTAAAGCATGTCTGTCATGTATTGTCCTACTTTACATTTTCTTCCTCCATTCCCACCCTCTCAATACTTTTTCAGCAAATAGATTTTTCTGCTCTCAGACCCACACTCTCCCTGGAGTAGAGGCCGTCTCTTGCTGCAGAGGATAAAAGATGACAAGAAGAGGAAATTCAGCATGCTGTGGTTTTCTACTTGAGCCAGAAGTTCATGTAGAAATGCAGTAATATGGATTGTTTCCTCAGTCTACATAAGTTTCCTTATCTTGAAAATGATGCTGGGGCACCTGGGTGGCTCAGTCAGTTAAGCGTCCGGCTTCGGCTCAGGTCATGATCTCACGGTCCGTGATTTCGAGCCCCGCATTGGGCTCTGTGCTGACAGCTAGCTGAGAGTCTGGAGCCTGTCTTCAGATTCTGTATCTCCCTCTCTCTCTGACCCTCCCCTGCTCACACTGTCTCTCTCTGTCTCTCAAAAAAAAAAAACCACAAAAACATTAAAAAAAAGAAAATGATGTTAATGGTAGTAGCTATTATTAATCTCTGAGTCAGCCATTTACCTATTTCTACTTCCCCATGTAGAAGGGACATCCAGTTTCTGCTAAACGCTTTTCCCTTCCTTGCCCCCCCAAAAAGAGTCCCTTCTAGAGAAAAATGGTGGTTAATACTAGTGAACACTAGTGTGAGTGAAGTCTCCCCAAAGTTTCCACACACTTGGCAGTGGTCAAACCTACTACTGTTCTGAACAGGGGACAGAAATTCCTGAAATTTGAGATGTTACTGGTGTCAGACACTTAGTGGAATCTCAAACATATTCTTTATGGAATGAATAAAAACACAATTATGGAGCCTGATGGGAAGGCAAGAAACCTTGGAGATTTCACAGCGATTCATATAGAGAGAAGGATTTGCAAAGGAAAAAGCCATAAAGTAAACCATCACTCCAAGATGCTTGTAAAAACAGCAGTTGGTTTTAGAAATATTTAATCCCAAATTCCACTGAAGTACACATGGTATTTCCTGTTTCTGGAAACTTGGAGAAAAATAAAGCTCTGTCTGGAAGCAGGCAAGCAGAGCCAGATGTTGGTGTTGGTAATGATCCCCAGAGCCTAACACTGACTGGTGTGGCAGCAGTCAGGGAAATGCATGACAGCTGTCTGAAGCCATCGGAGCCTAATTTCTTTTGGCCAGAAAAGAAACAAAGCGTAGAGTCTGTTTTGTTTATATATGCAAGAGGACAGCTGAGCCCAGGAGACATTATTTTGGTTTCTAGAGCCAGTAACAGCAATTTAAAATATTGTTTATTTCCTTTAACATGCTTTGTCCAAATCACGTATTCAAGGAGTGTTCAGTATCTAACCAACTCCACTGCCATTCTAAAGTTTTGTTGTTGTCATTGGGGTGTTTTTGTTTTGTTTTGTTTTATTTTAGAAAATACTAGGCTATTACATTTTGAAGCCAAGTACAGGCAATCTGATAGCAGTTTGCTTTGTCTGAAAGTACATGACTAAACTTCTTGATTAAAAGAGCCCTGGGTAACAAGCGTGCATACAGTCTACTTTAACATTCACTATGCCTCGCCATAAATCTTCTACTGTGGTTTAACTAGTTTGTTCTTTATTACTTCATTATCCTGTGTACTTTCTTGCTTTTGTGTTTTGCTTTTGTTTTTTACTCAAGTTTTACACTTACATCTCTGTCCATCATATACTAGCCATACTCTTCTGGCCAATTCCTGTCTCACCGCATTCATGTAGTTGACCTTGATTATGCCAGCTTCCCTGCTGGAGGAGTCTCTCTCTCTCTCTCTCTCTCTCTCTCTCTCTCTCTCTCTCTCTCGCTTCTTCAACACCTACTGTCTCTATCATCCACATAGCACTCCTAAATTTTCCCTGGTTCCTGGCACAGAACTTCAAAAACCCTTGAAATTCCTTGAGTGACAGGAATGTGTTATGATATACATAATAAACTTCTTTGGACCATACTTGAGTTTATGCTAATGAAATGTGGAGGAGAATCAACTAAGTGCATAGAAGTTTGGAACCTTCATCCTCATCCTCTCACGTCTGGGGAGGGGAAGGTAGCTGGAGATTGAATTTAATCACATGGCCAATGGTTTAATCCATCATGTCTATCTAATGAAATCGCCATGAAAAACGCAGTACACCCAGGCTTGGGGAGCGTCCTGGTTAGTGAACACGTTGGTGTACTGGGATGGTGATGCACCTGACTCTGACTCCGCAGACAGAAGCTTCTACACTCAGCACTCTTCCAGACCTGTGCTATCTACTTCTTCATCTGGCTTTTCATGTGTATCCTTTATAACAAAACAATAATGTTCGGTGTAGTGCTTTCCTGAGTTCTGTGAGTCATTCTACTGCATTTGCAAATCTGAAGGAGGCTTGTATGAACCTCTGAATTTGTAGCCAAGTCACCAGAAGTGCAGGAAGCCTGGGCACTCCGTTTGCAGCTAGCATTTGATACAAGGGTGATCTTATTGCTCACCCTACTCTTTAACTTGTGGGATCTGATGCTAGCTCCAGTTAGTTAGTATCAGAATTCAATTGAATTTTTGGGACACTCAGTTGGTGTTAGGACACAATATTACATAGTGCATTTAAAACCACACCATGTTTTTGCATTGCCTTATTTATAGTTTTGATTAACATACAGCAGAAATGACATCACCACCTCAAGATGAATAGAGCAATTATACCAAGTGTTTATGTCTATATCAGTCAAACTGCAAAGTTGATTGATGGTCAGCTTAGTAATCAACAAATTTTAGCATATGCATTCCATCCCTTCAACTGGAATGAAGGCTTCTGGGATTCAAGTTCACATTCTCAATCTCTTTGTATTTTAAACCATGCCTAGTGAATTGTCTTAAAAGTCCTAAGTACTAATGACCTGCTGTATGTGTATAAGATGGTGTACAAATAAGTACTTATTAACTAGAATACTCACCTTGTATTACATGCCTGTTTAACAGTCTTCTCTCTGTGGACATTCCTTTAGTACTCTTTTTTCTCTCCTTATTTCATAAACAGGAAACACTGAGCCATAGATAAGCATCTTTTCTAGGATCTCACTGTAAATTAGAACCAGAATTGAAATTAAAAGTCCCAAGCCTATTACTTAACTTATCACACCCTCCTTTAAGTATGAAGAGATGTTGGTCATTTTCAATTTCAAGCACTGTATGGATGATGACAGTGAAGTAGCCATCGAAGTTCAGAATCAGGTTTTATCACACAGAGTGGGCTTGTCATTCTTCCTAGAAGTGTTCGTTTAGCCTTATGTTTATGCTAGTAATTAAATCCAATGTCTTCTTGTCAAATTAAGTGGGTAAATCATTTATATGCTGGAAAACTTTAGGACTGTAACAATTTAACATGTACACTTTTTGAAATGTTGAGAAATAGATTTCCAGTAGTAACAAAAATAGAAACAAACATTAAAAAAAGAAATCTCAAGAGTGTAAAAAATTTGGGGCTCCTGGGTAGCTCAGTCCGTTAAGTGTCTGACCTTGGCTCAGGTCATGATCTCATGGTTTGTGGGTTCAAGTGCCAAGTCAGGCTCTGTGCTGACAGCTTGGAGCTTGGAGTCTCCTTCGGATTCTGTGTCTCCCTCTCTCTCTGCCCCTCCCCCACTCATGCTCTGTTTCTGTTTCAATAATAAATAAACATTGAAAAAAGTATAAAAAATTTAATTAGCCCCATTGAGTTGGAGCTGGACTCACTTTTTCTGAGTCTTCTTCATGTTATAAATCAGAACTGAAACTAACTTTAGCAGCCAGAGTTTTTAATGGCTATGGGGAATACCAGCCAACAATTTATTGCAGACTGGAGAACAGAGAGGAAAATCTCATTTTATTTTATCTGATTTAATGTTACTCTTCAGAAGTAATTACTTGCTTTTCTAATACACCAAACTTTTACTTTATTACTAATAGAATCTCTGAAAATGATGGCACTTGGAGTTAGGGAACTGTCATTACTGTAACATCCTATTTGACAACATGCAATCGTGTTCCATTAAGAGCTTTAAATTCCCCCTCAAACGTGTGGTAGGAAACTTCAAAGTTTATTTAACCCAGTGCTGAGTACACAACAAGCTTAATAATAAACATGTGCTGATAAAATGGTTCTCAACACACTTCCCTACGAGCTTTATCTACACGGCAAACACTGACAGAAATAATTGTCTTCCGGAGTCTTGAGTTTAGACACCACTTGGGACACTTTCTTAGAGACAAAGCAGATTTCAGTGGCCATTTATAGTTAAGAGAAAGGTCCATGGTCCTTCCCTTCTAAAATACCCCTGGACAAACAGTGACATGCCCTTGACCCTGGATATCTGCTCCATATAAGCTTTTGTATACATATGCTCTTGAATGGGAGACCCCTGCGTGATATGACTTCTCAAGAAAAGGCCTCAGACTTGGCCTGATGCTAATTATTTCAACACTGTTTAATTCCAGGAGAATTCAGATCATGGGTTTTCTTTCAAGATCCATTTATGGGAATTTCAAAGTTCTAGCATTTCAGAGCTGTGTCTACACTAATTAGACTTTTCAGAATTAGAGATGTTAGGGTCCACTCTGGGCCCCCCTAGAGCCACAGGAGAACTGATGGAGGCCTGGTTAGAATTTTGTATCTGCTACAGTAGGGATCCCCCGGCAGCTTTTCTTTTATGTTGAAGAGAGCTGATCATGAGGTTTGGCCCCCAGCGCAGTGGTCAGCGGTAGGGGCTGCTCGGGGAGGTAACAAGGTTTATGTATCTTTGTGACAGGTACAGAATCCTAGTCCAGCTGCTTATTCTCTTCATGTCTCAAAACACCTCCTTTATAAAATGTAGCAACAGCTTATCTTATTTAATATTTAATTATAAGATACAAAACCGAACTAATGGTTTTTAAACGTTTGGCACAGTCTCTAGAACCTAGAAAGGGTTCAAATAAAAACCAACAGTGCTTACTCTGTGATGGGGAAGTCTGTGAAGTATATATTATTTATTTATTTATGAGAGAAAGACTGTAAGCAAGGGAGTTGGGAAGAGGGAGAAAGAGACAGAGAGAGAATCTCAAGCAGGCTCAACACTATCAGCATGGAGCCAGACATGGGGCTCGATCCCATGACCCTGGGATCATGACCTGAGCTGAAAGCAAGAGTCAGTTGCCCTAACAATTGAGCCACCCAGGCCCAGGATATACATATATATATTTTAATTTCACAGTGTGTGATACCACATTCCCATATTATAGATGAAGAAACTGAGGCTCATGCAGACTAAGTAGCTTGTCCAAGATCATACCACTGGTAAGTAGCAGATTGCCTCTACACATTTTAATTAAGGCCATGTGACTTCAGCATGCGTGCATTTAGCCACTATTGTCTTCTGCTTCTCTAATCAATAAACGTGATCTTTCATTATTGTTGTTTTCCTTCCTGTAAGTCTTTCCAACCTCATGACACAGACATGCCCTTTGTTCCCTCACATCTTGTGTTCCAGGAGAAGCAGCGGCTGCCTCCTCCTATTTCCAGGCCACCCATAATTCATGACAAGCCACTTATCACTTGCACGATTCCCATTGTGAAGGGGAAACGTAGCAGGAAGATCTGAAAGGCCACACATGGGGAGTTACGTTCTTGCTTGGATTTGATCCTCTCCTAGCTATTTGAACATGAAGCTCTTCTCTGGGCCTTAATTTCCTAAATTATAAAATGACAGATTCAAACTGGAATATTCAATATGGAATATGTATCTTCCACATCTAGGATTTCACAATAGCCTATTTACCTAAACTTAAATATTGACTAAATACCTACTAAATGAGAACGTTGTGTTCTTTGCTAGGACAAAAAAATTAGTGGGAATAAAAATGACGGAAAAAAAAGAATAAATAGAAGCCATCTCCCACCCACAAGAAATTTTTATCTAACATGATAGACACCTGCTTAAGTAAACAGGATGGAGAACCTGTGAGTTTTCTTTCCTATCTGTGTATTCTTTTACACAAGTTCTCTATCTGAACCTTAATTTTCTCATTTATAAAATGGGCTTGATAATACTTCCCTTGTAAGGTTTAGATCATTGCTGGTACTCATAAGTGTTACTAAAAGTATTCAACAAAGGCTTCAACTAAATACATTATTAAAAAGAAAGAATGTAGGGGCGCCTGGGTGGCTCAGTCGGTTAAGCCTCCGACTTCGGCTCAGGTCAGATCTCACGTTCGTGGGTTCAAGCCCCGCTTCAGGCTCTGTGCTGACAGCTAGCTCAGAGCCTGGAGCCTGCTTCCAGTTCTGTGTCTCCTTCTCTCTCTGCCCCTTCCCCTCTCATGCTCTATCTCTCTCTGTATCAAAAATAAATAAAACATAAAAAAAAAAGAAAGAATGTAGTGATGTCAGCAGGAAAAACATATGCTGTGGAAATTTTAAAAGTAAATATGGAATCATGGATGAATGATTTCCATGCTCTATTTTCTTTTTTTTTTTTAACATTTATTCATTTTTGAGAGACAGAGACAGAGCATGAGTGGGGGAGGGGGGAGAGAGAGAGAGAGAGGGAGGGAGGGAGGGAGGGAGGGAGATACAGAAGCCAAAGCAGGCTCCAGGCTCTGAGCTACCAGCACTTAGCCCAATGCAGGGCCCAAACTCACAGACCATGAGATCATGACGTGAGCCGGACGCTTAATCTACTGAGCCACCCAGGCGATCCTTCATACTCTGTTTTCAAAATAAAGTAAAAAAGAGGTTATATTCCAAAATTTATTATAAACTGGTTAAGAATTTAAAATCAAGACATCAGCACAATTTTACAATTAAGGTCTCTTCTAGCTCATGATCTCCAGAAATGCCCTCATCATATGCTTTTGCAGATGTGTTTGTGGTCATCTGTGGTGTGTGTGTGTGTGTGTGTGTGTGTGTGTCTTTTCATGGAAGTAGCCAAATGATGCATAGGTTGCTTGCTATCTTAAAACTCAAATCCCTGTAAAAGGCTGCCACATATGTATAATCAAGAAAAAGGGGTTTTTAATAGCGAACAGTAAGGGAGAAGCTGTTCTTTCTTATCCCGATACTTTCTTCCACGTAAAAAGGGTTCCATTAGCCTGAACTGTCTGGACTCTTTTCTTGCTGGGACTAGTTTCCCAACCAGGGACGGAGAGTGACATACCTACCTGGCAAGGCTGAAAGAAGAAACAGGGTGTGTAGAGCCCACCCCCTCCTCTTATCTTTTAGGTATAAACCGCCTGTAGGAAGTGAGTACTTTGCTCTGCTCTGCCCTTCCTCTTTTTTGTGTGTTACAGAGACTGGTCAGTTCCCAAAGTCCAGCACCCTCAGCGGCAGAGAGAGTGAGCCTGCCATCCTGAGATCCCTGCTTGCCCATGCATGTACAAGTCACATCCTCCAATCTTTATTCGTAATAAATGCTATATTGTAGCCTTCGTCTACCTAATTTCTCTGTCTTAATTTACTTGGAATTCAAAGGAGGAAAACAATGGCATTAACTGTTGAGTACCCTTGATCTCTGACAATGAAGAAGTAGTTGCCCCTCCCCCAGAGGACCTGGGCTGGGCGGGGGGAGGGAGGGTTTCTGCTCTTATAGATGGGCTTACCCGGAGTCATTTTCGTTGTCTTCTTCAAATCACCCCCTGATGGTGCCATGCGGTTTTCAGCATGACTGTGGACTGGGGGAACAATCTTTCACATAGATTTTGAGTACTTTAAACCCCAGTCTGGCGCCTGGGTGGCTCAATCGGTTAAGCCTCTGACGTCGGCTTAGGTCAGATCTTTACGTTCCTGGGTTCGAGCCCCGTGTCAGGCTCTGTGCTGACAGCTAGCTCAGAGCCTGGAGCCTGCTTCCTGTTCTGTGTCTCCTTCTCTCTCTGCCCCTCCCCCTCTCATGCTCTGTCTCTCTCTGTATCAAATATAAATAAAACATGAAAAAAAATTAAAAAAAATAAACCTGAGTCAATGAGTGGGAAGAATTTAATAATCGTTTCATCCTCTGCATGTGAAATGTGCTATAAAGAGATGCCAATGAATACTCTCATAATTACAAATATATAATTTTAATGTATTGTTTTAATGCTAAAGGAACATGTTATTGTCAGACACTGGATAAGAATAAAATGCATATTAAAATGGGATACAGCTATGAAACATGAGAAGCAGGCCATTTAACCAATTTATAAATAAAAAATGAAGTGGAAGGAGATGAGTTCAAAGACACACTGCCCATTGGTGACCAAGCTGGATGCAAATGATGACTTTGTGAATGTCTTGATTAAGCCCTGATTCTGGGGTCCTACCTGAACATCATAGTGCGAAGCTTACACACTGATGACTTTTCAACTCAAGGCTCCCACAATAATGTTATCTGTTCAGCTCAATTCAACAACTATTTATTTGACTCAAACTTTCTATATGCTATATTCTATTTTCTGTCTGGGCAAAAGAGCAATGAACCAGACAAAATGTGGGCTGTGCCCTCATGGAAAGCACCTAATTGTATTTGTTAGTTAAATTTGTAATCCTTAGCAAAGAACTATTTTTTAAAAGCAAAAATGCCATATTTTCAATATATGTTTTATAATTTTTATTGCATTGTGTCTTATAATGGAAAAAAATAAGAAATAACATTCTGAATGCCTATCAATAGAAGATGGTTTCATAAATTACTATACTTCTATGGAATATTAGGTACTTATTGATAGAAGGAGGTAGGTCTATATGAAGAGATTTAGGACAGCATAATGATTCATTGTTAAGAAAAAAGTTAGGTATGTGCACGATTCCATTTTGTAAAAACAGCAATAGTAGCAATCATAGATAGATGTATATGGTGTGTTAGGTTAGCAAAGGAACAAGTAATGAAGGTGCAAAGTTTTAGTCGTCTTACTAAACATCTTACTTTGACACTTACATTTTGCAAGTGTCAAAATGTTACACTATTTGCCTCAAGGTATAATGTAAAGAAGATGTTTGTGCCCTTTGACTTGTTATTTCTACTCTTGAGTTCCTTTCTGAAAATAGAACATGTCAGAAGAATCAAAATAAGAATAATTTCTTTTACAGTAATTATAAGGGAAAGTATGTTGTTATTCCAGAAATAATTATTTAAAACGATTTTTGGAACTTCTTTCAGATTTTCCAGTGTAATCAGCAGAACTGTTGGATGTTACACATCCAATTAAGCAGAAATTTATCTTTGAGCTCATCTCTAGGAGCTAACCATGTTCCAGTCATTCTGGGTCAGATCCACTCTACTCTGTGGTATCCTGATGTAAATTCATAGGTAAAAACACATCTCAGAAATTACACAAGAATTTCCCCTCTAACCATTAACTATTTGAAAAGAGGCATCCTCTAAAGCCATCAAAAAATAATAACTAATAAATAGGATGCTTCTTATAGAGAAATTTATATTCTCAAACCTGAGGAGCTTAAAGCTTGAATAATTATTTTCTTGTGTGAACAGGAAGTGCGAGGGTAGAGTAGACAATCCACTTGACAAGCACTGTTGCTTGCCCTCCATGGCTCACCTTCTTGTCTTTGGGAAATGTAATGGCAGGAGTGAAGAGAAATCGCCCCACGTGTGGTAGCTGAGTTCCCAGACCTCTTCTGAGGCACTTGGGCTGTGCCCTAGGGAGTGAGATGGAGAGAAGGGAAATATGCAGGGAAGCGGAGGCTTAGTTCCTTCCTGGAAAATCTAGCCTGTTAAAACCTGCACGTGGAGCAGGAGGAGCTGAGGTGGAGTTCTGTCACTGCCAAAGTTTTTGAACTTGAACATGTCAGTTAACGTCTGAGCAATGACTCTGATTTGATCTATGCTGTAGTGACAAAAGCTGTAAAAAAATATGCAAGTGCTTTGCAAAGTTATTGGGAGGATTAAAGGAGATAATGTATGCAAAAGTGTGTTGTATGAAGTGTGAAGTTCAATACATAAATTTGATATATCAGTAACCAAGGGTATATTTATAATATTGGGGACATCTAGTACAGTAACTTCCACTTGGTCATTACCCACTGAATATCTATTAAATTTAGTGAGAGAGCACACGTGTTGGATGAAACAATGTTTTGGCAGCTATTTTCATGGACAAAGCCAAGGTTCCCTAGGTAATGTAAAATTAAATGACAATTATCAACTTTATATGGGCACCAAATAAGTAACATCATTCAATATTAGAACTGGTAGGATAATGTGTGGTCACTTGACTCAACCTTCTATTGGTGACTGGTGTTTTCTCATCTATTCTTTCCTGGAGCACCAATTCACTGATTCAGTGTGACTCATTGATTCAATTATTCAGTCAGGAAATACTACTTGAGAACTGACAGTGTTTCAGACAAGCTATGAAGAGCTGTTGATACAATGGTGAGGAAAGGCCTTCACCTTATGGAGGTTACGCATAGTGTGTGAGACAGATAATTGTCAGGTAATCATAGAAACCATTGTAACCATGACAATTGCCCAGAGGGAGAAATATGTAATTCCACAGGAATCTATAATTTGATTTAGTCAGAAAGGTCAGGAAAGATGTCTAGTAGTACCCAGAAGGTGAAGGTGGGAGAGAAGAACATTCTAGACAAAGGGAAAGGCTTGCACAAAAGCTCTGCGGCAACAGGGAGCCTGGCAGTATGAGTAAAGGAAAGAAAGCCAGAGTTGCTAAAGCCAGAGTTAAAGAAGAACATGAGGTTGGAGAGGTTCAGGAAAGCAGAAAAGCATGTAAAACTTGAACACTGTGTTAAGGGGTGTGCAATGTTTCCAAAGAATAGTAGAAAACTAATTAGGGTTATAAACAGGTGTGTCTTGACCAATCTGTACTGGGGGCGGGGGGTGGCGTCACTCACATTGTGCTTGAAAGAGTAGACCAGAGATGGCCCAGGGTTAACGTATTTCTGCCAAAATAAATGATCACGAAGTAAGCAATTGTAAACAATATCACAATCTCCTGAGGTCAGTTTTCTGGGCACAGCCCGGCTCAGCGGGGTTCTCCGTTGACAATCTCAGAAGGTAGAGAGTAGCGTATTGGCTGGAGTTGAGGTCTTCTTCCCAGGCTCAAGGGCTGTTGGCAGAACTCATTTCCTTCTCCTGCTCTGCATGCAGCCCTCCTATCTTCAAGCCATTAAAGCCACCAGGTCAAGTCCCCGTCATGCTTCCAATCTCTCCAGCTTCCTCTTCAGCTGCCTTCTGTGGGCAGAGCGCTTTGCTTCTAAAAGTTCATGTGCTTGCATTGAGCTCACCTTGATTATCCAGGGTAATCTCTCTATTTGAAAGGTCAAATTTGTTAATCATCTTCATTACATTTGCAAAGGCTCTCTTGCCATGTACCGTAAGTTATTCATAGGTGTGACATCAGGGGCACAGGTCATGAGGTCAAAATTCTGCCTCCTGCGCTTGGCATAGGGATACCAATTAGGAAGTTATTCTAATAGGTCAAGCAGGAGAGGTTGGCTCTGTGGACAAGACCAGTGTTGGTAGAGGTGGACGAAACATATATGTGGTAGAGGAATCTTGGGGAATGAGGGACATACAGGTGTAAAGACATACTCCCAGATTTCTTGTCTGCACAGTTGGATGAATGGGAAGCTCATTACTTCACAATGCAACTTGTTTCATTTTGGGACAGTTTCCATCATAATTCTTCTTTCTTCAACCTTCGGTCTTATTGACCAATACCCAGCCCCTCTCTGTCCTGCACTTTTCACTTCTGCATGGAGCCAGCGTTGCTGCAGAAGCTCCTGGCCTCCTACCATTAGTGAAAACACACACCAGAGAAGATCTGTTTTTTTTAGTAATTTGTTTCTGATTGTAAATGCTATGTATATGTATAGATTGCAGAAATTCATTAATCCAATATTCAAGACGAAGAGAATAAAAGCCCCCAACCTCAGAACCACTGTTTATAAGTTAAAGTTTATTCATCTTGATTTTTTCAATATACATAAATATTTTTTTGTAGAAAAGGAGTAAAAATATACTCTTCTATTTTTCTTAGTGCTGTATCTTGGCAATCCTTACATGTCACCATATGTGGATATTTCTGGTTCTTTTAAGAGTGGCATAGTATTTTCTTTTTAAATAGATGTGCTATAATTTATACAACATGTCACCTATTAGTGGCCTGTTTTCAATATTTGCTATTGTAAGCAATGCTTTCATCAATATCTAGGTCCAATGTCTTTGGCCACTTCTATGACATATCGCGGAGTTAACTTTCTAGAATTGGAATTGATGGATCAAAAATATATGTATTTAAATTTTAACTGTTATTTCTTTCACCTAGCCTGGTGGAGGGAAAGTATAACTTCATTTAGAACCAAAGGAAATGCAAATCTGAAATAAGACCAAGCTTATCTCTCCAAGTAGTCTAGGAAATGTAAGATTTAACAAAGATAATACATTTGTGGCAGCGTTTCTGGTACTGTGTTAGGTTCTGGGAATAGTGTCATGGTAGTGGGGTGATTCAAAGAATGGGAATTGAGTTTTTTCCTCAAGGACCCCTGAGGCCAGGTGGTACATGGAAGGCTGGTAGAAAGCGTTAAGGAAGCACGAGGGGGACTCAGGAGGTAATGAATTGGGAAGAGTTTGAGCTAAGTCATTTTGCTGAGCAGGATTTTGGAGGGAAATCATTTCTGTGTCCATCATTAAATAGCTCCAACAGTGTGTAGAATACAAGTAGATTTTGTAACTTGAGGAATGAGGTACATACAGATAATGAGGCAGGACGAGTGAGCGATCTGTGTTCCAGTCAGGAATGCTTTTCACTGCAAGTGACAAAAGGGAATAGCAATGGCTTAAACAAATAGAGGTTTATTTTTTTCTCCAAGTCTAAATGTACGAGGCTGAGGAACTGGTTCGGTGACTAAATGGTGTTGGGGCCGGTGCCTCTGTGGTTCTCTTAGCCTTTATCTCATGGTGACCAAATGGCGACCTCAGTTTCTGGTCTCACCTGTGCATTCAAGGAAGAAGGGAAGGCTGGCAATAGAACGAACAGCTGCCCCCTGCCTCAGGAAAGCTAAAGCTTCTTCAGGAGCCCCAACAGGTTCCTGTTGCTGTTTTACTGGCTACCACTCACTGCAAGAGAAGCTCAAAGTATGGAACGCAGAAAGCCATCGTTTGTTGAGGCCAGCTATGACCATTGCTAGGAAACGGGCACACAGATTCCCAAATGAAACTAAGGCTCTTACAGCCCAGAAGAAGAGGGATATAGATGTCAGGAGAAACCTAAATGTATTCTCGTGGGTTAAATTTTAATGCACTCTGCTGGAAGGTAAACTTCCACGTGTGCCAAAGGCAACCAACCACTCAATTTTCCACACAGAATAAAGGTTTCTAGGAGTGACTCTTCTTTCCCAAGCAATTAAAAGATTCTGGACTTGGTGGAAAATTCTTTCAGAGTGATAGCTACTGATCAAATGAACAACGCCCTTTATTTACTTAACAATATGAAAGGACAAGATTGTGCTATCTCTTTCATCAGCAAAGCCTTCCTGACTTCAAACAGAATATTGTAAACAAAAGCATTTCACAGGATGTGGAGATGAAAACAAGTTATGAAACCAATTTACATGGCACAGTTTAGAAGAATCATAAGACATAAACAAATAGCCGTTTTGGATTTAAAAAAATTCCGTATTTGTACACAGATGTAGAATCGCTTTCATGTTATTATAAATCTTGAAACATCTTTAATTAGGTGGTCATACAGTTAGCTCAAATGTGCCATGATTTTAATGGTTCCACATAGTTTTTCTTAAATATAAAACAAATTTTGTTCTCATCAAATCAAAGTAGCTGAGGAACTATTACTAAATGCTCCATATTAGGTTATCTATAAATTCAGATTCTTTCATGATGATTGTTGATATATTTCTATTTAGTCAACCAATGGGAACATAGAGAATGAGAATAGGAAGTTCACTATGAATCTTACATAAGTTTACCAGTTGGGGCACCTGTGGTTGCCCAGTGGGTTAAGTGCCTGACTCTTGATTTTGGCCAAGGTCATGTTGTCATGGTTTGTGAGATCCAGCCCCGCATTGGGCTCTGTGCTAACAGCACGGAGCCTTCTTCGGATTCTCTCTTTCTCTGTCTCTCCTCTGCACACTAGCTCTTTCTCTCTTTTGGTCAAAATAAAGAAATAAATATTAAAAAAGAAAATGCTTGGAAATTATTGAATTGACCTTATATATTATAATCACTATTCTCTTGTTAAACATTGAAAGTATTTTGGGATAAGAAAGGAGAATTATTTTCTTAAATAAATTATTGCCTTTTTAAACTAGGCCCAATTATAAAGCTATAATTTCTTATTTGAAAATATTAGTAGAAAGATTACAAGTGTAGCTGTATTCTCCATAGACACTCTTCAGAGTCATGCTCACAGCATATGAATAAATGGCAATAGTATTTTTTAGCAGGAAAATTTTAATCATACAAATTATCATTTTATGTAATTGATATCCAACACAAGGCATAAATTCTTCAAACTTTCAACAACAGACACTGACCTGAGTTACCAGGTCAATCCCGCACTGTTACTCTAAACACAACTAAGGAACTCAAAAGAGGAAAAACAAACAAACAAACAAACAAAAAGCAGGCAAAGACTCAGCAGTGACAGAAACATTAATATTTATCCACCCCTCACAGGTGAAAAATACATTGATGATTGAGAGATTGCAAAATAAGCACAACGCCCACGCTTAGAAGGATATTGGAGATAATCAGGTAAAACCTGTTCTTTTTGTCCTACAAAGTGTTCCCTTCCCCTTCTCTCCCTGGATACTTCCCCCTCGCACCCCGCCGGTGCTGACCGGTCTGCGGTACTCTGGAGAAGACCCCTAACGTGGGTCACCGCCACTCATTCTTCTTGCTCCATGATTGTGTCAGTATAGCTTCTTTGAGAGACCAATGGCAGGTGTGCAAGAGGCTTTTCCGGGGCATTGTCTGTGGCAGGAGGCAAGGGGAGGCTTCAGAGCGGCCTACAGACCTGACAGCCGTGAGAGGAGAGACGGGGAAGGATCGGACATATGGCCCACGCAGGGTTGAGACAGCCTCAGTCGGGCTGATGGGAAATACTCACAGCAAACTCTCCCATCGAAGAGGTTCCCTGTTGGTCAGGAAGAGTGGATTTTACCACTGGGGTGAGCACAAAGGAATGACTGCTGGAGACCATCAATCATGGCTACTCCCCAAGAGATTGTCTTGAGGGGAGATCTGAGTAGGGCATTCCTGTGGCCATCACGCCAGCATCATCTTTTTTATTCTGATCAGCTCATGTGGCTCCCCTATCTGAAAGTCTGCAATAGCTCCCTGTTCGCTACAGAATAACGTCCAACGTGCATTGAGGGTTTCTGCAACCTTGACATAGGATTCGTTTATACCGTCTGCTTTCTTTTAAGTGTATCTCCTCCTGATTCTTGTTCTCTAGCCAGACAGCTTAACACCATTCCCCAGAGCCCCAGTGCAGTGTGGAGCCTTGGAGCTTTCACTCCAGCTGGTCCTGCACCCCTGCACTTTCTCAGCCTCTCAAAATACTACTCATATTTCCATGTCCACGTAGACTCCCCTTCTCCTCTGAGGCATCTTCCTTGAGCCATCTATTCGGGATTCCTTTGTGCTGAAACAGCATCGTGTGCAGATGTGTCTTTGGCATGGATTTCATCTGACTTTGTCTTATGTCTTTTCTTCAAAGAGCTAAGGGACATGGACTGTATCTCTAAGATGCTTCCTGAGTCTTATGCATAGGAGGGGTAAGTCGACAAATGATCATTGAAAAGAAATTAATCCAAATGTGGGGAAAGACATTTGTTAGTGAGAAGAGAGGATGGGAAAGAACGATGGCATTATCTAAGCGATCCCAAATACATTTCTGCACACATCCTTGCTAAATTCTCTTTGCTTCTCATGGAAAGATAAAAGATCCCCTTCCCAGAAACCTGAAGCACATAGTGTCTAGAAAAGTTGAAAAACAAGGAGCAATGAAGCAGATGGAGCTCCCTTTTTTATGCAGCCTTTAGAGGGCTCAGCCCTAAAGGAGACAATCAAATCTGTGTAACTCTTCCCTTTCCTATTTAGTGTATCCCTGTGGGCTAAGAGTCTCCCACCTAGCTCTAATGTGAAGACTGGAAAGTTAGATTCCTCATGCCTTCTCATGTTTATCTTTGGGACCCTATCACGCAGCAGAGAACCTGGCAGAGATTTTGTGCAGAGTAAACGACCGCAGTGCGCTGCATAAGCGTGGTGTGCGGTAAGCAAGAAAGCAGGCACTCCTACGGAAGCAGAGATCTAATCAGCAGAGGTGGTTGCCAAGAAATCACATAGAGAATTACAGTGACAAAACCGGCAGCAGAAGGTGAAGGGACAGATGGCAGCAGGCAGAAAAGAAACAGAGGGGAGACACTTGGCTTTGCAACGGTCAGTTGGACCGGACTATTTCTGACCCCTGTAGAAATAAAAATATTGATTAGATTCAAGTTAATAAGTCTTTGTTGTGGGCTCATTTTTGCAAAAGGCCATCTTCATTTCTATAGCTGAGACGAAAAATTAAATAAAAAAATACATACATACATAAATAAAAAGTAGGATACAATTAATTTCTGGGTGCAAAGTAATTACAGTCCAATTGAGAACACATATACAAACACACACTAAATAGCTTAATTATGATAGGTTTGAATACACATTTGAGTTTCTTTACTCGTCTATGTTTAATTTACCCATAAGTCCTGATGGCTTAACCTGCAAAATATATCCTAAATCAGCTTTTCTCCAGCTTCACCAGAAAACCTTAGTCTAAACCTCGCTGTGTCCCTGACCTGCAAAGGCCTTCTGGCTGATTGCCCTCACTCTGATTTTCATCTCCCTCATGGTCAGTAGACAAAGAGGTATTCTTTTTTTTTTTTTTTAAGTTTATTTATTTATTTTGAGGGAGAGTGAGAGAGAGAGAGAGAGAGAGAGAGAGAGCACAAGCAGGAGAGAGGCAGTGAGAGAGAGAGAGGGAGAGAGAAAGAGAGAGAGAGAGAATCCCAAGCAGGCTTCACACTGTCAGTGCAGAGCCTGATGCAGGCCTTGAAATCACAGACTGAGATCATGACCTGAGCCAAAGTCAGATGCTTAACTGACTGAGCCAACCAAGCAGCACAACAAAGAGATATTCTAAAAACCATAAGCCATATCCTATCTTCTGCCTGAAACCTTCCCATGGCTTCTGGATGCAAGTAAGAGCTGAGGTTTTTACGTGATTTAGCACAGTCTACCTCTCAGATCCATCTCTACTGAACTTCCCTTTGCTCACTACCTTCCATCCATACCATGCCTCTCTGTCTTCCTGGAAACTGCCAGGCTCGGTCTCTCCTTAACACATTTGTAGCTTCTGTTCATTTTGCCTGGGACACTTTGTTCTCCGTCTTGCAGGGCTGGCTCTTTCTTTCATTCAGGTATCAGTTCAGAGGTCATCTTAGTGAAGCCCTTCCTGACCCCTTAATCTAAGTTATCAGTACTTCTTTCAGGCACTTTTCAATATCACCCTGTTTCTAATAGATCTTTGTAATGTTTAGCAGCATGCAAAATAATCTTTTATTTGTTTGTTTATTGTCTGTCCTTCCCCCAGATACTGTGAGTTTTTCAGGAGCAGAGATCTTGGGGTTTGGTTTTGTTTTGTTTTGTTTTCATTTCTTTATCTCTTTTCTCCCACTACCACAGTGCCTTGTGCACAGTCAGTTCTCATTAAGTAGTTGTTTAGTGAATGGATGAAAAGTACATGCTATTGAAAGACAAAGAAAGGAGATTGTAGCTCAGAGCAGTTGGGAGAAAGTAGCACTCAGAGTAGTTCTTGGAGGAAGACAGATTATTTTAGCTGTGAAGAGTGGTTTGGGGAGCCAGGATTTAGAGACATGCACATGTTTGTCAAAGGCAGGCTGGAGCCAAAGGTACACAGAGGTAAAGGCGGGGATCCTGTCAGACAGTGGAAACTGGAGGGAATCAGAAAGCAAAGGAAAGCCATCACAGGCCAAATAGTAGATATGCATTTTGCCTCAGGTGGCAAAGCCCTGGAATTCCACAGGGTGAAGGAGAGCTAAGATGTCTATTTATCATTTTACTTCCAATTGCGATAAATATGGAACAAATTACAGTCCCCGAATCACGAACGTAATGAAAAAGATTGAGCAAGCCCCACATACTTCATGTTTATATTAGCGATGGTGTTTTTATTTTATTTTTTGGCTCCTCTGCTTCTCATGAAGTGATTCATTGTTTTGATAGAGCTGCTCCCTGAATTATTCAATCTAAGAATAGTTTTCATTTACTTGACATTTTATTTTCTCTCAGGAATGGTCCTTGTAGAATATGCATTTCTTTTCCTTGAATGAAATAATATATGTGAAAGTACTTTGCAAGCCATCAGGCGCCTCCGAAATAGAAGGTAGAATGATTATTACTGCTAAAGGTCTTAAGGGACATAAACTACTGAAAGCGGCAAGCCTCACTACCCTGGTTTCCTTGCTTTTTATTGCAGTAAGATGGGCTGTTTCATTATACCTGGAGATTATTGTCTGTTACAGTCAGGAGGCAAACATGTTGGTCTGTATATCTCCCAGTTAGTAACTCCAAGGAAATTAACAAAACCCATGTATTTTGAGAAAAATCTTGGGTGAACAATTGATCACATAGTATATTGTTGCTCGGAACAAAACACAACTAAAATTCTGCTGATTTAAGAAAGCACTTATTCCTCACATTCCGTCTTCACTCTTCTCTCATTAGTACAGAATGTCTACATGCAGAGAGGCAAGAAGAATGGAAATTTCCGTGAGTACCTGAGGTTGCAGTGGATGACTGTAGAGATTGGGAGACTTTAGTTTTCTGTTCTAATTCATACTGAAATGGTTGCATTAAAGATTTTAAGGCACACACTTGAAATTATCAAACTGTCTTCCAAAATAGGATCCAACTCTCTCTTTGTCCTCCGTACATAGTTCAATCATGGCTCCTGAGCATAGTATTTCTATGGTCACATTGATGCTGTCTGTGCTATGTTTTATAAAGTGATCGTTTTCTCATTTTGTAGATAGCATAGGGGAAACGAGTTCTGTGAGATCCTGGGGCTCCCAGGCCCTTCTCTAATAAAAAATAAAAGTCAGCTTTCAGTTAGGAAGCAAGGGTCAGTTAGAGATAACAAGGAGAAGAGTGGTTTGGAGTCCTGACCTGGATCGAATTCCGATGAAATGAGCTGCAGGTGCAGAGCAGAGGGTGGTGGGGCAGATCTAGCTGAAAAAAATTAGGAAAATAGGACACAGAGAAGCTTCCAGTGAAGAGACAAGTCAAAGGAAGCCACAGTTTTTTGGGTGGAGAAGTAAATGGAATCTAAGAGCAAATGCAAACTTCGAAGAGAATAAGGGAGACTAGGATCCTACCTACTTAAAAATGGACTGGGATTAAAGTTCGTCTGAAAGGCCAGAGAAACCTGGAGTTGAATGCAAAATAATAAGGATAATAAAAATAACTAATATCTACTGATATTATTATTAGATTTCTAGATTATTAGATGATTGTTATTAGATTTCTTTTTATTATACTATGTATTTTCATGGGTCATTCTGCATTACATTATTAATTTTTATGAACTCATGGCATAAGAACTAAGCTTATTCATATTTGAGGAAACAAAGTTTTATGAATCTAACATAATTAATAATCTAACATAACTCAAGTGATGAAGCCGGGACCCAAGCTATGGAAAGGACGCAGGTCTGAACCAAACTGACTCCATGACAGGCTTCAAGTTTCCCCTCTGACCTTGGAGGCCTAGGTGTCAGTTTCTCAGAATCATTAGACAATAAAAGGGCACAGATTGCTCCACCAGAGACCACCCTAGTAATACCTAATCAGAAGCGGCCAGCTAAAATGCTTAACACGCCTAAGGGCAGGCCTAGAGATAGAAGCTATAGATCATCACTTATTGCTTAAGGCTAGTTACACCCTACGTGGGGGTCCTTAGCCCACCCTGTAATTGGTTATTTTCAAAGAAACACTAAATATTGTGATTGAGACCCACCAAATGTAACGGATGCTCTAAACAAAATGTATGGTTAAAGTTGCTGTCAATGATGTTGTGCAATAATGATTGGATCACTGTACCTGTGTCACAATTTCTTGTAACTCCCCCTTCCCAAACCCCATAAAAACTCTGCTCAGTCCTTGTTCAGGGCTCTCAGCACGGATCCACTGCGCTGGTGAAATCTGAGAGACTGAGCTTAAGCCCGGCGAACTTAATCCCATAATAAATGCCCTTTGCTTTTGCATGCGTGACTCGGTCTCCCTGGCGGTCTCTGGTTTTTGAGGATGGTATTGCGATCTGGGCATAACACTATGCCTGCCTGAGTCCAACACTCATGATCTATATATTTCTCAGAGGCTTAGTATGATTTGGGATATATATTCAATTTGGAAAAAAAAAAGAGAAGCACATGTAAAGTAGTTAAAATTCACCATAATTTTACCATTTAAAAAAAAGTAACATAATTCTTCAGATAATCCCTATTCCTAAAAGTAGCTGTTGTCAACACTTAAGTTGCTATAGCTCCTGTATATATATGCAGTTGTTTGTTTAATGTACATATTTATTTTCTTTTTTAAAAAAAATTTAAAAGTTTTTATTTATTTTTGAGAGAGAGAGAGAGAGACAGAGACAGAGCATGAGTAGGGGAGGGGCAGACAGAGTGAGGGAGACACAGAATTTGAACCAGGATCCAGGCTCTGAGCTGTCACCACAAAGCCTGACGTTGGGCTTGAACCTGTGAACCACAAGATCATGACCTGAGCCCAAGTAGGATGCTCAACTGACTGAGCCACCCAGGCGGCCTCATTTTTCTTTTCTTACTGTAGAAATGTTTTATGTTTTTCTTATAAATGGTGTTCTACAATTTTTATATTGAAAATGTATTATAGCAAACCCTTCCATATTTGCGCGTCTTTTTCCCCTGAGGAAAAGAGTGCTACAAAATATGTACATACGTATGTGTACATATATGTATAAATGTGTATACGTATGATACAGCTATGTATGTGTACACATAGTACATTTATATATCTTAATTGATACTGCCAATAGGGTGCAGTACCAATTTATATTTCCATCAGTGTATAATGTAAGATCTCTCCTTTTCTGACATCTTCATGAAAACTTGTGATTATTACTTAAAAAATTTTCTGATTCACAGGGCGCCTGGGTGGCTCTGTTGGTTAAGCCTCCGACTTTGGCACAGGTTACGCATGTGTGCACTCTCTCTCTCTCAAAATAAATTTAAAAGATTTAAAATAAAATAAATTAAAAGTGTTCTGATTCTAATATTGGAGCAATATCTCATGTTTTTGCATTTTTTTGATTACCATTGGACATTTTCACATATTTAGTGACATTAACATAAATGTTTCTTTTAAATATAGTAAGAGTTGTATTTTTTCTCTTAAACACTATACTGTTTCCTGTGTATCTGTAGTTTTATACATGTGTCTAATATATAATCTGGGACATAGGGACCGATAGTACCGGGAAGAAATGAATGTAGTGGGGTTGGTGTTGGTGCGGGAGAAGAGGTCCTGAGCCAGGACTAGACTATTTTATAGGGCTATCTCAAATATTTGATGGAAGGTAATAAAAGAATGTTTAAAAGCACTGTTTCCAATCTTTGATCATTTATACTCTCCTATTACGATTTTTTTCACATCTAGATCTACTTTCTAGATTATAAAATTTTTTATTTCCTTTTAAAAGGATATTTTGAACATTAAAAAAAGAAGACACGAAAACACTTTGAAATCATCATTACTCCTTAGCATGATAACTACTTTTATTTTATTTTATTTTGTTTTATCAGTGACATCCCCTCAGGTCTGATCGCACCCATTTCAAATCCACCCACAAACTGGTTTTTTAACCCTCTTACAAAAACACTTTGTTTTTTAAATAGTGAAAAGAACACATCTTTGCCATTCTTTTGGATTTCCGTTCAATGGTCTTTCAGGCTTAAAGAAAGATGTCTTATTCTATTTTTAAGTGTTTTTATTTATTTTCGAGAGACAGAAAGAAAGAGAGCTAACAGGGGAAGGGCAGAGAGAGAGAGAGGGAGAGAGAGAATCTCAAGCAGGCTCCACACTTCAGTGCAGAGCCTGATGAGGGGCTCAAAACCATAAACTATGAAATTATGACCAAGCTGAAATCGAGTTGGACGCTTAACCAATGGAACCACCTAGGAGCCCCAAAGGATGTCTTATTCTATCGTCAAGATTAAATTATCTGAGTTATCTTTTAGTTAAGGATGAGAGTAGGAGACTTTTACAAAGAAGTGTAAGTCTCTGGAATATTGATTTCTTTTGATTCAGAAAAATCTTAACCTGTTGTCTTCTGGGGCATTTCACAAAGCGTATCTGTTAAATCAGGATTTTCTTGATAAAAATGTACTTGGGCTCACTTGACAATCTGACCTATTTGTATTCTGTTGGGCTGCTAAGCATATGACTGGAAAGTTCACCAAAGAGTGGGCATTATAAATCAAAATAAAAAATCCACTTGGCTGGATTAGAACCATTATCCATGATCCATTAGAAACGATCCCCCAAATCTGCATCTAATCAAATGCAGTTTTATTAATGGCTATACATTTTTAATAGCCAGCTCGCTCTATTCATTGTAATTCAAGGTTGTGCCTCTGTTGCCATCGTAAATCACGTGTTACGTTCTCCTGCTTTATACCAGTGTAACCTTTTGCTACATCTTGCTGTCAAAACATTCCAATCTGATTTGATGCAATTTTATTCCACCTGCATCCTTCTCTAACCTACAAGAAAGCAGAAATAATTGAGCACATTTGAGAAATTTTTTTTCTCCAAACACCTATAATAATTAAAACTCTAAAAAAATGGAAAATTCTTAACAATCCTGTTTATCATTAAGAGCTTCTTTTCATAGGCATAGCAAACAAGATGTGGACTGTGTGCAAAGGCTAGTCAAAGATGGAGGAATAACTGAAGCTTTATTGGCTGCACATTCCAAAGGATCCCATTTATGAGACAGCTAAAACATGATTCATTGGATGCCAGTGGCAGACTGGCAAGAAAGACCCACATTTCCAGGCCTTATGAAATGGTAGTCCTTATATTGCTTAAAGCAAAAATGCTTTCATACTACTTTCCATACAGATTTGCAGACTTGCATTGATTTTTCCCTGGTGATTTTGCAAGACATAGATCTTCTCCAGATGCTTGGATCATACTTGTCAAATAGGTGCTCAATCCAAGGGTCTCTGGCATTCCACACCAGCGGTTATTAGGGACATGCTCTGAAGAGCATTAAAATTGGGTGTGTAGAGATTTAATGATATGATATTTTTTTTTCCTCTTACCTCCCATGTGAAACACAATCTGATGTATTTTGGCTGAGAAGTGTTTCTCTTACTTTCTATTTTTATACACAAACGATCAGAGAGGGGCACAGGAAGTCTACAGCAGCCCAACCCAAACTGCTCTGAGATGGGACTAGAAATTAAGCTTCTAGCAGGAAACCACATGCATTTTGAAATCTGGTATAATATGCAACAAAAACCATCTCTTCCTCTTCTCTTTCCCAAACCAATTATCAGTATCTTCTTTTACTGGAGAAATTGGTCCTTTGATTCCTCTCTTGTTCATGGGGGGGACATGAGGTATCTTTAAAATGATATGAATTTTCTTGGCTGGTACTGAAGTATTTTCTGTCTTGATGTACTTTCCCACCATTCAATTCTTCGCAAAAAGCCTAATTTTCTTTTTAATATCCCTTCTATTAATATAGAGTCAGATTTCATTCTTTTCCTTATCTACAGTTTCCCTAGCCATATCAAAGATGCTACCTGGAAACCAATTCTTTAAAAATAAAAAAAAGGCTTAAAGCCTTTAATTGCTTCTCATGTTGAAAAAAAACCCACTAGAAGCCATGAAAAAGAAAGATGTTTTGCTTTGGCTTATCTAGGAAAGCAGTGTAATGTCATTGGAGAGAAGGACCTCAAATGCATCACAGTATTTCTGCAGGAAAATTGGACTTACCTCTGATACATGACTGGGTGCCGAGGACCCAGATTAGAAGTACAAAATACTCAATTTCTGGATCCATCATACAGAGTGGAGAGGGACGGTGCTTTGCTAGTGAGGCCAAGGAAGGCCTCTTTGAGGTGACATGTGAAATGATCATGAGATCAGGAAAAGCAGGAAGCCTTGCAGAGAAGATGAAGGGAAAGAGGGCTGGAAGCACCAGGAAGAGCAAGTCCAAGGCCTGAGAAGGAAATGAGCTTGGTGTTTCTCAAGAGTCAGATGGTCCAGCGTACCCAGAATGCATTGTCAGAGCAAGAGGTGAAGGTGTGGGAGATGTCAGCTCACACAGGACCTTGCAGGCCAAGGTAGGAAGTGTGGATTTCATCATGGTCTCACATGGAAGCCACCGGAACGTTTTCAGCAGCAGAGTGACATGGCATGACTTGGGTTTTGGAAAGCACATCTACAGAGTTGTTTGCAGTTACTGTGCAGGACGTGGTCTGGCAGGAGGCTCAGAGAGACCTGGCCAAGGAGCCTGTTAGGAAGTGTAGCAAAGATGTGATTGCAGCTTGGACTAAGCGGTAGCAGTGATGTTGGCAAGAGGTCGGGGTATATTGTCCAGGTGGAACAGGCAGGACCAGTTGAAAGGTTTAATGAGGAGCTTGAACAACTGAGTTAGTGAGTGATCAGCAGAAGGTGGATGAACAAGTTGGTTTTCCTTAAGTGGAAAATATAACCAGGACATCATAGGATATGAGAACAGATGGTGAGCTTCCTCAAATTGTTCCTTGGAATCTGAGTGAACGAGTTAGTGAAGAGGGCTGATCTGGAGGTCGCATACCCAAGGGAGACTGAAATTGGACCATCGAGTCTGGGATGGGCAGAGCTTCCAGGAGGAAGGGAAGCTGGCATGTGAAGGTGGCAGCCTGAACTTGAGGGTGACGGAAAGAAGCGCTGGAAAGCGTAAAGCTCAGACATGTTACAGGATATTGGTGGCCCACCAGCTGTGCCAGGACACTTCCAAACAGCTGCTTCATCTATCAATGCAGAGAAAATCATTTACACCTGGTGGAGCATCGGGGCACCTGGGTGGCTCAGTTGGTTAAGTATCCTACTGTGGCTTCAGTCATGATAACACGGTTCATGAGGTCGAGCCCAGCATAGGGCTCTCTACTGTCAGTGCAGAGCCAGCTTCTGATGCACTGTCTCCCTCTCTCTGCCACCACCCCTGACCTTGCACAGGTGCTCTTTCTCTCTCTCAAAAATAAACATTAACAAATTTTTAAAAATT
>NC_043714.1:28007083-28053955 GCF_006229205.1 Suricata suricatta
CCCGGGGGGGGGGGGGGGGGGGAGAAAAGAAAAAGGAGTTCTTTCATATAAAAGCTAATGAAAAGCCTTTACCTTTGGCTTCTGCCTAGGCAACGTTTTTGTGTTTGCATTTAAAGACAAGAGGGTGTGGTTTTCTGGAAGTTCATCTAAATGTAATCAGTGTATCAATCAGTGGCGTCCAAACCAGACTCAGGAGGTTCTGGGAAGCGACTTCACTTCTCAGCATCAGTTCTGCACTGGAAATAGATCACTCTCTCAGTTCTTCTGGAAAGATGATCTTTCTTGAGCCTTACCAGGAAGATTACGGGAAGGAGCAATGTGTTGTGTTTAAGATGATGAAAAAGAGTTGAGAGGTCAACAAAGCTATAGTTAAGCTCTTTCATGTATTCAATTGACATATATGAATTACATTCAAATCCAAAAGTAAGTGATAAATATGCAAACCTCTTTGAGGCCAAGAATCATATCTGGTGCCTCTTTGTATCTCTTACAGCAGTAGGCACCAGTTGGTGAATTATATGAATAAGACTGGCAAAAGGAAGGGCAACTGTGGCTGGAATGTTTAGAGAAGCCTCATGGACAAAATAGAATTTTAACTTGTCCTTCACCTGAGAGAGAGTCTAGCTCAAAATTAACAGAGGTAAGAAGTTATAGCAATTAATAAATCTGGAAGTGAGATTTGTCTCCTAATCCAAACATGAGCAGATGGACTGTATCAGTCATTCACTTACTCAACAATCTACTTAAGATCCACTGTGTTTTAGGCATTGTGCCTTCTCCTCAGTATGCGCTATAATATAAAATATTCACAGTCTCTGCCCTAATGAAACAGAGTCTAGTGGGGGAGACAAGAAACAAATAAATTCGTAACTGAATTGAAAAACAAAAACAAACAAGCAAAAGAAATCCAATTTTTTCCTTGTGATGAAAACTTTTAAGATATGCTTTCTTTGCCGCCTTCAAATATACGATACGGTAGTACTAACTATAGGTACCTGCTGCACATCATGTCACCAGAACTTCTTTATTTGATAATGGGAAGTTTGTACTGTTGTCACAAAAAAGTTTGTGGGGTGACAAATGTTAACTAGACTTATTATGGTCATCATTTCACGATATATAAAAGTATTGAATTAGTACGTTGTATACCTCAAATTAATATGTCATATGAAAAAAAGAAAAGAAAATGTAAACTGTTCTGAGAGAAAACAATGAGAGATCGGTTGATGGGGGGTAGCGGAAGGCATTGCTAAGGACTGCTGTTGCCTTTGGTTGAGAAGCAGTCAGCCATCTTAAGATTAAAGAATTTGGTGGGAGAGGAGGAAGTCAAGGTCATTGATGTTCCTGGCCCAGGAAACAGCGTGCAAAAGCTGTGAGACAGGAAATACCTTGGCTCTTATGGGAAGTGAAAGGAGGATTTGTAGCTCAATTTTTGAGGCGTGGTTTTGAATAAAAATGGGATATCTAAGTGGAGATCTCTTAGAAAAGAGGAGGAAATTAACAGCGTAAAAGGGAATGAAATGTCACTGGTAATATTCATTCATTTCATAAATGTGCACGGGCATTCGGGAGATAGGGTAAGGGGGTCTGGAAGGGGATGACAAATCAGATGGGTAACTCAATAAACAATTGAATTTCAGATCATGGTAAGGTCCTATGAAAATGACACAATGGCATGGGAGTGATAATAACTGCTTTAAACAGAGAAGACGGGAAGACTTTGGAGGAAAAGACACCAGCTGCATTGCCTGGAGTGAGAGCATTTCAAGAGAACATGTGCAAAGGTCCTGTGATTTGTGGTTCTGTGAAGCTTCATCCAGTGTCACAAAGGCTAGGAGTGTTCCCATGGTCCCTCTATCCCATATTATGTGGCTGCACCTCACTCCTTAGTGTTCAGAGCAGCCTATCACCTCAGGGAAGCCAAGGTTGTCCTGACACGCTGCACCTCCCCTCTCTCCTTGACCTTGATCTCTCTTCCTGCCACCCTGTGCAACTCCTCTTCCCCCTCCCGCTGCACTTCCAGCAACACCTCCTTTTGAAGTGGGCACAGAAGTGCTGGGGGCCATAAGCTGGGAGGGGCCCCAATAGCCAAGAACAGGAACCCTGTGTAACCAAGGAGGCTGGGTCAGGAAATGAGTGTATGTAAATGTAAGTGGGCATAGCTCACTGACAAGCCCAAGATTCAATTCAACAGCCTGTCACCAAGTTCCTGCTGTGGGGGCTGGGGTTTGCACCTCCCTAACATATGTATGCACGTCTGGCTGAGAACGTGGCGTTTCAATGTGGAAGCAAGTGCTTTGGTAAAGTGAAGTAGAAAATTATGTTCTCAGAGACAAATTGTGACTTTATCAAGTTGCAATTAAGGATGAACTGAGATGTTATCAGGATGCTATTTAATGAAAAACTGGATAAAACAGACAAATATATTTTCTTTATCGAATTAAGTCATACAAGAGTCATACTCAACAGACATTAAATGAGCATCTATTATATATACCAAGTGCTCTGCTTAGAAAATAGATTTGATTCTGTCCTTTGCAATAAGTTTAATTTTACCAGCGGGGCGGGGGCAGCCTGACACATTGGTCATGTACTAGAAAGAGGCAGAACATCTTATGAGAACAGGTCTTTTGATGCCAGATCCTGGGGTCATTTCATGAGGCACCAACTGCCTACTCAGCATAATGGCAGCAGGTTGGGAAGGAGCCTGGAGGGTGGTCAAGACCAATGCTGAGTACGCCTGGATTAGGGCATGAGTTAGAGTCTGTGCTACTTCTTTCTATCCAGGTAAGACTGGGCCAGTAACTTTACCTTCTAAAGCCTCAGCCTACTGATCTCTAAATTGGGAATAATAATAAAACCTAGGTTGCAGGGTTGTTTGAGGCTTAAAGGAGCTTCTTATATCAAATATCTGGCATCATGCCTGGCACATTTGGCATTCCATAAATGGCAGCTTCATATCATATCAGAGGACTTAAGTTACCCTTTAGGGTGCTCTTTTTTATATTTCTTTATATGAGAGAGAGCGCGCCTGCGCAAGCGGGGGAGGGGCAGAGAGAGAGAGGGAAACACAGAATCGGAAGCAGGCTCCCGGCTCTGAGTTCTCAGTACAGAGCCTGATGCAGGGCTTGAAATCCTGAACCGTGAGATCAAGACCCGGACCGAAGTCGGATGCTTAACCGACTGAGCCAACCAGGCATTCCGTAGGGTACTCTTTTTAAGCTTGATGACACCCACTAGCTTATTGTATCCTCCCAGATTGGAGAGGGCGGTTCAAAATGGAGCGAGCAGAAGGAGGGAGGGGATTCTAAATAACATTGTCCCCAGCCAGGTTCCCCTCACTCTCCAACCCTCTTCATGGAGGGTGAACACCCCAATTGCCTTCCTTAAAGCATACACTTCTCCCACCCAGCCTCATGGTGACAGAGATGTCAAGGGGACATGGGTGGCAGCAAGCAGCGACACTCATTGTCTCAGTATATCTACAACCTGAAATCTTTCGTCTGAGAACACTGAGGTTTCCAACAACCGAAAGGCTTCACGTTTGAATCAAAGTGATGCCTTCTAACGCAATCACTGCCCCCCTGTACCTTCTAGATGTCGGAATAGGATGATTTACATAAATAGCCTGTACACCATGTCAGAACATTTAAATGTGAGTGTTTGAATCAGGCTCTTATTAAGAGGAAATTCATTGCTAATTTGATTTTTTTTTTTTTGCTTGTAACCTCATCAAGTATTCTGCCTAATCATTTATGTAACAAAAAAGTTAAATATACGTGAGTCACATGATGTTTGCAGATAGAAAATAAATCAGAGAAGAAAAAAGGGAAGTCAATTTTAAGTATACTAGAAAGGTCTTATGTATTCAGAAAGCCATTTACTTTTCTCCCAATCAATATGCAGGGCTCAGCACAGAGAACGATCCGAGAACTACTGAATATAAAACACACAAGATAACAGCAGTGATTACAACGTGCAATTGTGCAGCTGTGATACCAGCCCCTCCCCCTCAGCCGGGTCCCCTCCATCAGATTGGTTGCTATGTTAATATTTCAGGCTTAAAGGACCAGAATTAATGCATTCAGTTTTTATCTCTGATGTATTAGTTTTCTGTCAAAAATTTCTGGAGACTTAATAGCCAATGAATCAGGATAATTAGATGGAGTGATGTACCCCACCGTGTGGTCCTTGGCATCACTGGGTGCACCATCATCTCCTGCCTGGCCATGGAAACTTGGCATAAGACAATATCCCCTCCTCATTTTTCTGCAGGGCAAGAATTTTCAGCTATAAATAGGCTACCAATTTATTTTTCTCCAAATAATGAAGATGGAAGATAATATTTCTCTGTTTTGATGAACAGCAACAACAGAACCAGATGAAATCTGGGGAGGAAGCTGGAAGAGGTGTAACCAAGTCCCTACCACTGACAAAGTTTAAATTAAGAAGAGTGTATATAGCATGATCATTTTACTGCCTTTTTTTAAAATGATGATGAAGTAGTTGTCTATTAATAGAGATCCTGTGAAATAGGCAAAGATCCTCCAAAGAATGTTCTAGTTCATTCAGCCTGACAGTTAAAAAAAAAATAGGGAAGTTTTTAGGGGAAGACAACAGAAACACAGGAAGCTGACAGCTGGAGAGGATAGTGTGAAACTATAGCAATTTCACCCCACGGGCCAGGCTCCGCCCCTTCCCACTCCGACTCCTCCTCTCCTCTGATGCTGTCACTCTTGAACAGAAACGTGGAGGAAGAAGGAAGGGGAAAGAATTATAGAAGTTTCTAGTGGTCAATAAAATGAACACCTACATTATGATTAATCTTTATGGTCTTTTTTTTCATCATTTATCCAAGAACAGTTGAGAATTTGGAGTCCTGCTGCTGAAGATTTAGCTGTCAGAGGCTAAAATCTTCCTAATCCAGACGTACTTCTGGTTTCTGATCTCCCGTTGGTTGCTCCAATCTAGATTTCTTTGCTTGCCTCTGAGAAATTTACTTAATCCTGAAAAGACTTTCAGAGGGAGAAAATGCTACCACGATCATTCCGTGTCTAAGCTTGTGACCACTGTGTATAGAAAGGTGCTTTTGAAGCCCAAAGTGAAGGTCACATCTTGGGCAGCCTCTGACCAGTGCTTCCAAGAGCATTAGGCTTTGTCGTGACAACTTGCGGAGGTCGGCTGAGGAAGTCAGCGGTGACGTGTCAGCAGCAAGTTGTCTTCAAAAAGGAGGTGAGGGGCACCTGGGTGGTTCAGTTGGTTGAGCATCCTACTTCAACTCAGGTCATGATCTCACGGTTCAGAGGTTCGGGCCCCATGTGCGGCTCTCCTCGGTCAGTGCGGAGCCTGCTTCTGATCCTCTGTCTTCCTCTCTCTCTGCTCCTCCTCCCTTCACTCGTGCTCTCTCTTTCAAAAATAAACACACATTAAAAGATAAAAAAGAGGTGAGCTGCGGGAACAGGAAGATGAGGAGCAGATGAAACTGAAGAAAGAAGATCTCTCTCTTGATTATTTCTTCTTAAATCAGCAGAGATGGATTAGCAACAAGGGAGGAAAATATTTGGTAGGTTAGAAACAAAGTTAGTGTAAGAAGTTAAGAAACTGGCTGTAGAAAAAGTCCGGTGAAATATACCCCCGGCCCTTAGAAGAATGATTTCCCTTTGCCCTGGGACATTGTTACGATAAAAGGTTGGGTAACACCTACGCTTTAAAGCAACCCATTACGGATTTCCAAATGTCCTGTCACTGTCACAAAGCATCTGGCCCCATCTACTCTGATTTACAATCCTAAGAGGAGTGACAGACATAAATAATTCAAGAAGAGTACCCACATAACTATTTTTTCCAATCCCTCATCTAAAATTTTCACTTTCCTAAAGAGTGGAGAAGATTAATTTTTAATGTTATTAAATTAGTTAGAATAAAACCTAAGAATAGGCACATTTGAACATTTGATAGAATTGTACTTGTGCTCATTACGAGAGTAGCATCTAAGGCCCCCTCCTCAGCTGTTACTAAAACTTTAAAGGGAAAATAATCCATTAAATGAAAAGGGCAAAGCATTGAAGAGTATCAACTGATTTGTCCTTTAATATTACCAAACACTTTTAACCAGAAATACGGTCAAAAATAGGATACACCTCCCATTCTTGGTTATCCACAGAAAGCAAAGCAAAGCGGATCAGTGAATCACAGTATAGTGACTACGTGATTCTCTAATGTGTTTTGTTTAATCTTTATGCTTTATTTTTTAATTTTTTTATTTTTGAGGGACAGAGAGAGACAGCATGAGCAGGGGAGGGTCAGAGAGAGAGGGAGACACAGAATCTGAAGCAGGCTCTAGGCTCTGAGCTAGCTGTCAGCACAGAGCCCGATGCGGGGCTTGAACGCATGAATCGTGAGATCATGACCTGAGATGAAGCCAGACGCTTAACCAACTGAGCCACTCAGGCGCCCCTTGTTTAATCTTTAAGTATATTTAGATAAATTTTTATTGCAGGAATAGAGACTATGTTATTGGACCACGTTTGGGGTTAAGTCAGATGTGACCAGAGTTTCTCATTCCAAACTTTTTTACTTTCCAAGGCCACTCTTTTTATTTAAGATTTTTATTATTTTTAAGTAATCTCTATACTCAATGTGTGGCTTGAACCCACAATGCTAAGATCAAGAGTCGCATGCTCTTCTGACTGAGCCAGCCAATGCCCCCCCACCCCCCTGCCAAGATATTGTAGGACCACCAGACTGCTAAAGACTCTTAGGATCTGGAAAAAAAGTCATGGTTGCTGTGTGTGTGTGTGTGTGTGTGTGTGTGTGTGTGTGAGAGAGAGAGAGAGAGAGAGAGAGAGATCACTCAGAATCATTTTGAAATATAATTTTTCTCATACTATTTCCTACTGTGTTAACAATATAACACTTAGGTATTTAAACATTTTTGAGTGAATTTGTTTTATTAAGTATGGTTTAAAGTAATTCAAATCACAACAACAACAAGATAATAGGTTTCCAATTCTGGTCATTCTTAAGCTCCATCTTGAAGAGCATTTTGGGAACTGTAGCACCAGTATCAATACCCTGGTAAGTCCTTTGATCTTTTGGTTTATTTAAAAAAAAATCTAAGGGGCACCTGGGTGGCTCAGTTGGTTAAGCATCTGACTTCAGCTCAGGTCATGATCTTGCTATTCTTGAGTTCAAGTCCTGCGTCAGGCTTTATGCCAAGAGCTCAGAGCCTGGAGCCTGCTTCAGATTCTGTGTCTCCCTCTCTCTCTGCCCCTCCCCTGCTCACGTTCTGTCTCTCTCTCTTTCTCTCTCTCAAAAATAAATAAACATTAAAAGAAAATCTGAGGGGCACCTGGGTGGCTCAGTCAGTTAAGTGGCCAACTTCACCTCAGGTCATGATCTCAAGGTTTGTGAGTCCAAGCCCCTCATTGGGCTCTGTGCTGACAGCTCAGAGCCTGGAGCCTGCTTCAGATTCTGTGTCTTCCATTCTCTCTACCCCTCTCCTGCTCACACTCTGTCTCTCGGTCTCTCAAAAATAAACATTTTAAAAAACTTTTTTTTAATTCTAAAAGAAAGTAAAACTGGTAAGAATGAAAACCAATATTCCCAAGCATACCTTACTAGAGCAATATTGTGATCCAAATTTCTGAATAAAGGAATTTAAGTGTTTAAGAATAGACCACTTGTTTTATAAAATCTTTAATTCCACAAAGTTTTTGTTGGGAGAATTTGATTAACCCACTAAATTTCATTCACATTGAATTTGACTAGATCCTAGCCAGAAAAGCTGATCTCTACTGAGACAGAATTGCTGTAAACTGCCTTATAATGGGTTCAAAGCCCAGACTCTCCCAGATGGGACTCAGGGTAGCAGCACAGGCATCTAGAAGCAATTTAAGAAGTGTTGAAGGCCCAAGAGCACAGTGAAAACAACCACAAATAATGAAGTAATGGCTGAATAAGACGTGTTCCTCTTAAGTCCACCAAAGGTAATGGTGAAAAATGCCCTCAGTGTGGTGTTGATGATCTCTTCTTAAGATCACATTCTTTCATTAAAACATCTTTAAAATATTCATTTTTTATAAACGTTTTAATACAGATGAACTGGGGACATGCTCAGTTTTTAAATGGATAGGAGTCTCTAAATGTTTACAAATTTCCCCAGAGAATTTAATATTAAGATAATTTAATAATAAGACATTTAAGGAAGCACACCTTTTCCCACTCAGAGCAGCAAACTCTGAAAGAAAACAAAACCAATTCTTAAAGAATGATTAAAAACTGTAAAGCAAAAAATAACATGAACAATTTGGTTTATAATGTCATTCGCTACCGTCTTCTGACTCCTGGAGATTATTTTTAAAATGCATGAAGCATTTATGCCTTTATTTTTTAATTTATATCAGGTTTACATATCATTTGTAAACTATTTAGTCTGGGGAAAAAAGATTAAGTCTACAGGGGAAAATTTTTTGCTGGTTGTCTAGAATAATGCAATAAAGGCATTTCATTTTATGTCCCAAATCTAACTCAAAGGAAGTCTTTGCATTCTTTGCAAGGCCTAGGAATAGCATTTCAAATAAGCAAGGGGACCCTAGCTGCCATCTTAACTACTGGTGCTCAAAAGTCCACAGTGATCTTGATTTGCTTTCCTCTCCTTTTTTTCTTGTTCTGTGGTTTCTATGGTGAATTCCTTTAAAGCAGGTAGACTGGGGGCACCTGGGTGGCTCAGTCCGTTGAGTATCTGACTTCAGCTCAGGTCATGATCTCACGGTTTGTGGGTTCGAGCCCCGCATTGGGCTCTGTGCAGACAGCTCAGAACCTGGAGCCTGCTTCTCATTCAATGTCTTCATCTCTCTCTGCCCCTTTCCAGCTCATGCTCTGTCTCTGTCTCTCAAAAATAAATGTTAAAAAATTAAAAAAAAAGAAGCAGGTAGACTAATGCCATCTTCCTTGGACTCCAACAATTCCAAAGGTGCTACATCTCAGTAGTCTCTGTGAAATCCATTCCCAGCAGGGAGAGATCTAGAAATCTACCCACAGAAAATAGATAAGCTTCCAATAATTAAAAAGGGAAATCAGGTTAAAAGATTTCATGAGGTTTTGTTCTTGAAATTAGTCTTGTCGTTTTAGCAAAAGAAAAAAAAAAACTCCAGTGAGCCTTCTGTGCCATAAAAACTCAGATTTGCGTGGTGTGTGGCAGTTTACAAAGCTGTCTCACAGATAATTTTATGTTAATTTACATAGTGGCTGTTTAATTTTCTATCAGATTACAGAATTCTGTTGTGGTCAGTCGTAGTCTGAAGTTTGGTGGCTGGCTATAGCCCCAACCTAGGCAATAGCGGTTGAGTTGTCATGGATGAAATATAACACAGACAGACGGATAATGAAATCCTCAGGAGGCTTTCATATCCTGTTCCAGCTCTAGCATGATCTCAGAGCTAGGACCTGCGAGTTAACATTGCTGAGATCCAGTGTACCTAATTTGATTCTTTTACTATTCAAAATCATTTCCTGGGAGACCATATTCTTACTTCAGTTTAGTTTTTAAGACCCCTTTGTCTTCACCACTGTTTCTTTTAAGCTTTCCAGATTGAATTCTTACAGGAAAGCCTCTCTGTAGTCAACATCCATAGAGATGAAAGAGAAACAATGGGTCCGTGGATTTTATTTTGAAATATTGATACGTTAAAGTAAAATCAAACGCTTCACATCGTGAAGCTTCACATTCATGCTAACATTCTTATTTCTAAAATTCAAATAAGCATTTCCTAATCATTTGTGTAGATCCAGTTTCGACTCATAATTTCCAGACTGCCACCTGGATGCATTCAAGCTGTTCTGTGACACAGTTGAGCTAATTTTGAAGGTTCCTCCTTTGTCTCTGGGCTCCTTCGCTTTTATCCCCCTAGGACTCTCTGCCTCAAATTATTTTATCTGAAGCTATGTCTGAACATGAATAGACAAATGGAGAACTGAGGCAATCATGCTATTAATTCAGGCAGAAAAAGAAATACGCTTTGCCTGAGTTTTCTGGAAATCCCTGGCAAACGTCTTTTTCTGTTTCATTGATCTGGAAGATTGCCTAACTTCTTTTTTGGGGAGGTGTAGATCTGGTCCGTGTCACATGGCTCTGAGCACTCAGTGTCTACACATGCTTGCCTCATTTCCTGCCGCCTCAGACTGTATCTATTCTAGGAAGGCAAGGCCATGACAGAAGGGTTCAGTGGTTCGGAGGCTCAGTGCTCATGAAGATACCTCTGTGAACACTTGGACGGGTATTTTAAGTACTTAACTGATCTCAGGGCCTGTTAAGCCAGTCATGGTGAACTGGATCAACTGACGTTTTTATTCATTCATTCACTCATTCATCATGTCTGAGTGCTCTGTGCCACGTCCCGAGGATACAAAAATTAGAATGTCTTTGGCACAATCACTTGAAGTGTCCAGAGACCCATGAAAAGGTAGGTATGATACAATGTAATAAATGTGAACAATGAATCTACTGTGGACAAAAGCACACACCCTCTAAAAGTTTCAGAGAGAGAAGCAGAAGCTATGAAAACAATTTCCCATGAGTGTATTTTTCATGCTTATCTTCTTTTATCTTTCTTTTACAATCCCTTAAGAATGAGAGAAATCAGTCTTACTAGAGACTCGTTTGCTACTTCTCAAAAAATATTCGGTCTCTGAAAGTCCTGGGGTAAACATCATCAACACGTGAGGGCTTGGCAGAGGCTTGGCAACTTTTCTCTGCCAAGGTTCTGCCTGGCAGATGGCAACAGCTGCTTGTGATGGATTCAAAGAAAGTACAGGAGGATGTCCTTTTTATTACACGACTGACTTTTTCCCTGAGTGGCTTCTCCCTGTATCGGTGCCTAATTGTTTTTGCAAACGCATTTGCTCCAATCAGACAAAAATGTAATAACTCTGTGTAATGAATCATTAACAATTTCCTTAAATTCATTTCAGTGTTTGCATGCTGGTATTCAGTTTATGCTAATAAACCTAAAATATTCATGTTTTTAAGTCTGAGATTGCAGAGTGTGTTAAAAAATTTGTTTTAGTAAATGTACGTTTTAAATCTGCATTTGGTAGAATAATGAAGTGTACACTCTGCGGGATTATCCTCGAAAACACTATTCTAATTTTCTGTTCACTTTTTAAGCAAAATTCTTTTATTTCCTTCACACCCCATGACCACTTAGCTACAATAAAACGCTACATGGCCATGTTTAACTTGAGAGCATTAATTGGTGTTTGGTGATGGAAGAAGATCAAACGTGATTGATGCTGACCTTTTTTCACTTCGATTTATTCACACTGAGATGCAGCTTCTGATTCATTTGCTGAAACAGGTATTGAGGATAGGTACCTTATTATCATTGTTTTTAATCAAAGAAGGGGAAAATAAACTTTGAATTCAAGCCATAAAAAGACACCTCTATGAAGTACAAAGGTTTTCTACATTCCTCTTTTTTTTTAACTAAAAAATTTTTTTAGTGTTTATTTATTTTTGGGAGAGAGACAGAGGGCAAGCAGAGAAGGGGCAGAGAGGGAGGGAGACACAGGATCTGAAGCAGGCTCCAGGCTCTGAGCTGTCAGCACAGAGCCTGGTGCGGGACTGGAACTCACTAACACTGAGGTCATGACCTGAGCCACCCAGGTGCCCCACTACATTCCTCTTATTAAACATAAACTATGCACCAGGTACTCTGCTTATTACTTAAGGTTTCTCATTTCCTTTCACCCTCCCCGAAAGTCCAAGAGGTCGGTACTATATTATCCTCATTCTACAGATAAGAGGCTGAGATTTAGAGAAGCAAAGCAACTTGCCCAAGTTTGCAGTGTTGTGTAGTTTGTCCAACTGAAGGCGATGTGGCCTCCCTGGGGATATTTGGCAATGTTTGTCGATGTTTGGGCAGGGAACAACTGGCATTTCACGAGAAAAAGCCAGGGATACTACTAAGCATCCTGCAATGCACAAGGCAGCCGCCATGACAGCTATCTGGTCCCAAGTGTAAACAGTGCTGTGGTGAGAACCCCCGGTGTAGCAGCCCACGTCACTGTTCTTGGAGGGCTCATTTCCGAGCAGCTGTGCTGGACAGCTGTGGTGGACACGGGGCTACAACTGCTAGCATCTCACACCATCATGCCCTGCAGTGGCTCTTTGCTTTTCTGCTGCAGGGCTTTCTCTGAAACACCTGTGCAGGCGGGACTAGGGATCGTTCTGGCACTAACACCTGGAGGCAACTCTCCATCTGTGTGCAGCCTCCTCGTTCATGGACGAGATGATTCTGAGGGATGTTCCTCTGCACATCCCCAAATGGACTCAGTCTTAGATGCCTACAGTGGTAACCCTGGTGCAGTAGCCACTTACTGGCCTGGTGCCACCTCCCACCTTTTGTGGGATCCCCCAGAGTGGATAGCATCTCTGCAGTTCCAGGTCATGTCTGTGGCTGAACCTCAGAGGAAGCTTTGGGAGCAGCCACACAAAGATACAACCACCTGAACTTGAGGTGGAATGCTGGTAACTACACTGAACCATTTGCTTTAGCGAGTGGAAATCAAGAACATACATGCTATGGGTTTTATTACTTCCCTGTCTCCCTTTCCATCCACTTCTTCCTAGACTTGCCTCCCAAATAAACTACCTACCTCCCCCCGAAGTCCGTATTTGAAGCTCTGCTTTCAAGGAAACTCAAACTAAGACACCAAGGTAGCACATCCGCTATGGTATATTGCAAACCCAATAAAAGTAGAACCAAAAGCTGGTCGTATCAGCTGATGAGCAAGGGAATCAGTGCATGCGTACCCTTTGGCTTACAAGTCCCTTTCCACTTTAAATTTCATACTCAACTACTCAATATTTTTTACTAGGGCTTTAAATTCTGTCAGTAGTTTATCTTTTCCCAACCCAATAACCCATCCCCAGTGATGGAATCAACCTTTTTGGTGTTATCTGTGCAGAAGTCATATTAGCTTGTGGGAGGAAGCTCTCTTTTTAATCCACTAGCTTCTCTCTTTACTCCTTCCTCCAATCTGAGGACAAGACCTATCATCTGCCCTTTTTCTATGCTCACTCTCTGCGTGAGCTCACATACTTCTATATGAGTGACATCTAAATATCCGTTTTCAGCTCTGATATTTCCCCTAGGTCCCAGGGTCATTTCTCACTGTCCACTTGATTAACCTGTCAGCTAGTCTCCTCCTAAGTGGCCCATATGGCTCGGAAGAAGTTAAATCCCCTCCCAAGGGAGAGTGCATCCAGGAACGCCCCAGCTTGGTCTCAGAAGATTCTCCTTCTCTTGCCCGCTTGGTCCAGCAGGTGCCATGCAACCCAGGTCAGCTCCCTGACCTTCAAGAAAAGATTTGTTGGGGTTCTGGAGGAAACTCTTCTTTTGTCTTCTGAGACAGCTTTTAGGAGCAATTCTTTTTCCCTTGCTTTTTTTTCCTGGGATATATTCACGTGTGGATGTGACATCTGGAAGGAAGGTCATTATGTTAATACCAGCTTGAGGATGAAGCCAACAAATGGAGGAGTGCAGAGCCAAATAAATCTCAAGAAAACGGAGCTCAGAAAACTTGATTGTCTGTCCCAGTGGGTGCACTCCTTTTGGATATCCAGCATTGGGAGTCGGTGTCTTTCCTAGTGGTTTACGTCAGTTTCTGAGGCTCTTAGTGAGAAAATGCTCTGCCCCGTTCTCTTTAGAAGGACCCCCAGTTCTTTCTATCCTTCCCCACTGCAATTGTTGCCTCTTCAATGCACATCCAAAAAGACCGGCATTCTCCTCATGAATCTACATATTTTTACTCTCTCTTCTTTCTGTTGCATCTTTTATACTGTTGCCAAACCAGTTTTTCTAAAAAACAATTTTCACTATGTTGCTTCATTCGGTAAATTCCTATAATGGTTTCTTTATGCTTTCGGCTTTCAGTCCAAACTCCAAGACTTGGTTTTGGTTTTTTGTTTTTAATTTCTATTTACTTTTGAGAGAGCATGAGTATAGGAGGTGCAGGGAGAGAGGGGGAGAAAGGATCTGAAGCGGGCTCTGCACTGACATCAGCAGCTTGAACTCATGAACTGTGAGATCATGACCTGAGTCAAGGTCAGGAGATCAGCTGACTGAGCCACCCAGGTGCCCCCCACCAGACTTATTTTAAAGACGTTTCATAATCAAACTTCTTTTTATATACTCTACATGGTTTCTCTGTGTTCCCTGATATTCAATGACAATCTTCTGAATATTCTCTCAACTGAGAAGTGCTTCTCCAGTGAAAGTCAATGTGTGCTTTCAGTCTCTATTCAAGTCCTAGATTCTCAATAAACTCCTTCTGAATAGAGCTAGCCTCTATTTATTAAAATAGTCTTTATTAGGTGCCTATTATATGTTCTAGGCATTCAATAAGGCAGTGGAACTATAAAGATGTCTAAAAAGAATGTCTGAAAAAGTCTCCCCAGGGCAGAAAAAAAAAAAAAAAAAAAAAAAGTTGAGAAGCACTGTTCTAGATACTGGGTAAATAGCAGTGAGCAATAAGGAAAAGAAACCTTTGTTCTTATGGAGCTTATGTATGGGAGGAGCACCCAAAGGAAACAACATAATAAGTAAAATACATAATGTAGTAAAAAAAAAAAAAAGCAATAACTAACAAGGGACAAAGTAAAGGAAGGAGATAGCAAGTAGATGAATGGAAAGAAAGGGTACTGATAGTTGAGATAAGGTGGCCAAGAACATTTGAGTCAAGGCTTTCTTGAGTGAGGAAGTGAGAATGTCCCTCCACAAATGGAGCAGATTGTGCAAAGGCCCTGAGGCATGCATAAACCTGGCATATTGGAGAAGGGGCAAGCCAATGTGGTGGGAGAGAAGTCAGGAAAGGACGTTAAAAGGCCATGTCAAAGCATTCACAGGGCCCAAGTCATGAAGGGCCAAGTAAGGACCTTGTTTTTAACTCTAATAACAAAAGAAGTCATTAGAGTACTCTGGAGAGGAAATGATGTAACCAGATTCACACTTTTACTGGGCTCACTGTCACTGCCGTGCTGAGAATGGACTGAACAAGGCACAGGCCACAGGGAGATTCGTTGGAAGGTCTACTAGCCTGCTTCAGCTGCTGTTAGCAAAACATCACAAGCTGAGTGGCTTCAGCAACACAAATTTATTTCTCACAGTTCTGGAGACAGGAAGTCCAAGGCCAAGGTGCTGGCAAGGCTTTATTCTGAAGCCTCTTCTCTTGGCTTGTAGGTGATGGCCACCTTGCTGGGTGCTCACCCAGTCTTGCCTCAGCGTGTGTGCACCCTAAGAGAGAGAAAGCAGGCCCTTCTCCTGTCTTCCTGTAAGGGCACTAATCACCCCAGGGCTCCAACCTCAAGACCTCAATCTGGCCTAATCACATCCAACAGACCCTAACACCAAATATCATCACAATGGGCTTAGGGATTCAAATCATGAATTCTGGGGGGACACAACCACTTAGTCCCTAACAGGGGGTTATTGCAATAACTCTGGCGAGAGATGGTGGGGAGTTCGTATGATATGGTGTGGTAGTGAAGGATAGAAGTGAATACAGTCTTAAATAGCTTTTTTTAATATTTATTTTTGAGAGACAGCACCACACACACACACACACACACACACACACACACTAATGGGGGAAGGGCAGAGAGAGAGGGAAAGAGAGAATCCTGATACAGGGGCCAATCCCATGACCCTGGGATCATGACCTGAGCAGAAATCAAGAATCTGATGCTTCACAGACTGAGCCACCCAGGCGCCCTGAATACAATTTTAAAGGTAGAACAAACACAGGGTGTTGATTGATCTGCTGGGGGAGATGAGAGGATGAGTCAAAGATATTCTAAGGGTGTAAATATTAATAGTATTATTGTTTACTGAAGTTTGCCATATTGATAAGTCGAATAAAATAAACCAAAGCCAGTAAGATTCTTCTGAACACTGGAATTTGAAAACATTTGGTCTAATGAATCTCAATTTGTAAATAAATGTGTGGGGACATTTTAAATTAAGTTAAATTTTAGAGGCTCCTGAGTGGCTCAGTCAGTTAAGTATCCGTCCCTTCGTTTAGGCTCAGGTCATGATTTCACGGTTTGTGAGATTGAGTCCCATGTCGGGCTTTGTGCTGACAGTACAGAGCCTGCTTGGGATTCTTTCTCTCTCTCTCTCTCTCTCTCCCTCCATTGCTCACTCTCTCACTCTCTTTCTCTCTCTCAAAATAAGTAAACTAAATAAATAAAATTAAACTTAAATTAAACTTTGTTTAACACAATAATTGGGTACATTGGCATTCAAAAAACAAGGGCCTGTAATTGAAACCACCTTGCAAAGCAGGGGGTGTCCCTGCACAACTGAAGAACAGTTCTACCAGGAATTCCAGCACTGCTGTTAAGAAACATTGGTGTAGGGGGCGCCTGGGTGGCTCAGTCACTTAAGTGTCCGATCTCAAATCAGGTTATGATCTCATGGTTCGTGGGTTCGAGTCCCGTGTAGGGCTCTGTGCTGACAACTCAGAGCCTGGAGCCTGTCTTCGGATTCTGTGTCTCCCTCTCTCTCTCTGACCCTCCCCTGCTCATGCTGTCTCTCTCTGTCTCTCAAAAAAATACCCAAAAAACCACTGGTGCAGTTTCTTTTATGTGTTTATTTTTTAAAAATCTGTTACTGCAGTTCAAGGCAGCAGAAAACAGTATTTTACTGCCAGCCATTTAGGTCCCTTCCCTCCCCTCCCCCATGCAGCTCTGGTCTCGGTACCTTGAGGGCAGATGTGATCTGTATTTCTCTCCCAGCCTCCTAGAGAGAATAGCATTGTCTCTCTCCTCTGTCTCTTCCCTTCTTCTCTGTCTCTCTTTTACTGTCTCTGCTTCTCTCCCCATATGCAGTATATACTTTCATTGATTTCTCACTGGAGTGCGAGGAATGATATATGCAAAGATGAGTCTAACCAGGGTTAAGGGCTGACTTTTGCTTCAAGGACTTAGCATACAGGAGATAATAAATAAATATTAGCTTCTATTTTTTAATGTTTATTTTTGAAAGAGAGAGAGAGAGAAAGAGAGAGGGGGAGAGGCAAAGAGAGAGGGAGACACAGAATCAGAAGAAGGCTCCAGGCTCCTAGCTGTCAACACACAGCCCAACGTGGGACTTGACCCCCATAAACTGTGAGATCATGATCTGACCTAAAGTCAGATGCTTAACCGACTGAGCTACCCAGGTGCCCCAATATTAGCTCTTATTAATGATAATAACAGGAGGCATCTGAAATGTCTTGACTGAAACAAATGCATGCCTTAGTTAAAAAGTCTTCTGGCTACTATCACTTTGCCTACTCTCTTGAACTTATATCTTAATATTGGAATTTAAAAATTATTGTCAGGGTGCCTGAATGGTTCAGCTGGTTAAGCAACCCACTCTTGATTTCAGCTCAGGTCATGATCTCATGGTTCATGGGTTCAAGCCCCACTTTGGGCTCTGCTTCGGATTTTCTCTCTCTCTGCCTCTCTCTCTTTCAAAATAAACTTAGAAAAATGTTTAAAAGTTATCCAAATTAATAAAGTTTCTTTTCTTTTTTTTTTTAAGTTTTTATGTCTTTATTTCATTTTGAGAGAGAGAAACAGAGAATGAGTGGGGGAGGGGCAGAGAGAGAGGGAGACACAGAATCTGAAGCAGGCCCCAGGCTCTGAGCTGTCTGCACAGAGCCCGATGTGGGGCTCGAATTTACGGACTGTGAGATCATGACCTGAGCCGAAGTTGGATGCTTAACTGACTTAGCCTCCCAGGTGCCCCTGAAGTTTATTTTCTTAATCTGAACATAATCTCAACTCTTTAATATTCATTTCTTCATATTCTCTAACAAATTTCATTCCCATGTAGTTGGCTTTTTATTAGAAATAATACTATTGAATATGTATTATTCACTTAGAATCATTTTGCAAATATGTTTCAGTGTTTCTACCTGATTGTCATAGTTATCATTTTAACAGGTGCATAATCGCCCTTCACATTTACTGATAGTTTCTTCCTTTTGTGCTGGGTGATTTGTTTCTCATCTTTAATGAGTTACATATGATGTTTCTGCCTAGACTTTCTGACATTGATTTTTTTTATCCTCTATTACATGCAACCCCTCCTCCATGGATTATTGTCTATTTGCTTGGCTTCTGACACTTGTGATTTATAGATGCATGCTGCCATCAATTCCCTTCTCTGCCTCAGCTCTGATCAATGATATTTGCTTGATCCTTCTAGCTTTTCTTCGATATTTATATTCCTGGCTTCCAATAGCTGGTGCTTCAGATCTCTGTGGCTCAGGAAGTATTTGTTATAGCTTGAGGCATGTGTGGGAAATTGGTTGGATGTTTCATGGTAGGAGAGAAAACCTATCCCAGAATAATTGAAACTTTTAAAGATAAAAACCACATATTCTTTCTTTCAATGAAGTTCTAAATTATAGTAAATTTTCTCCCAGGGTACCTGTGAATTATTTGATGATAATAAAAAAATAACAGCTGAATATTATTTTTAATATTGAAGAAAAGCAAACAAACCCTCAGCAATCATAACATTACTTCATGTGCCTAAATTAGGAGAGAGTAAGCCTTTCATAGAAGATGTGATCTGGGTTCAAATAACATTCATCAAATGCAGAGGATTTGCTCTTGACTTCAAGGCACATTAAATCTCTCAAAGTTAAGATCCAGTATCGACATAGGTCAGATTCCATGGCGAAAACTCAAAGAAAGCAACCAAAATAAGATAACATAAAAAAGTTGTAGGTAAACAATCTACAGAAGTCAATTTTATATACTTCATAAAAGAAAGGAAAAATCTCTATTCAATAAGCAAGATGAAAGTTTAGGAATAAGTATGAGATCTATGTAAGGATTTACATAGAGAACATTAAAAAATTAATATCTATTTATTTTGAGAGAAAGAGAGTGGAGGAGAGGCAGAGAGAGAGGGAGAGAGAGAATTCCAAGCAGGCCCCACACTGTCTGTCAGTGCAGAGCCTGATGTGGGGCTCAAACTTACAAACTGCAAGATCATGACCTGAGCCAATATCAAGAGTCAAACACTTAATGGGCTGAGCCACCTGGGCACCCCGATAAAGAACGTCTTGAAGTGCTACTGAAACACAGAAAAGAAGATGAATATATGGAAAGGTATTGTTTTCCTTTAATAGGAAAAACCCATATCATAAAGATGTGATTCAATAAAAATAGTAGCGGCATGTTGGAATTATTTTGGAATCAAACAAGCTAGTACTAAAGTTCAAACGGAAAAAGGAAAAACAAGAATACTCAAGTAACATCTGGAGCATTGTAAGGAAGACTAGCTCTCCCTCATAGACAGACGTATTTTAAATCTTCAATAATAAATGTAATGTGGTACCTGAGTAGGACAGATCAGTGGAACCAAAAAGAAAAAAACACTAAAAGGAGAATTTAGCATATAATAAAGAAGTCACCCACATCAGTAGGAAGAAGATAGATTTTTCAGTGAATGATGATGTTCGGCCAGTTGGTGAGGTCTTAAGCAATGTGTAACCAGGTAGCTGTCTTTATATTGACCCTCCCTCCCGTTCCTCCCACTGCTCACTCACCCTCCACATCCCACTTCTCAGTAAAGTACTCGCATGAAAGCCTTTAATGCAAGTTCTGTTTTCTAGGAAACGTAGGCGAGGGCACTTTTTCATCTCTAACCTCTTCATCCCTCTACCCATCTACACTCTTTTCTCGTATCTTTTATACCTTGTCAGGGGTTATACTGATTCCCATTCATCACTCTGTTTCCTGTATTTATTTTAGTCTTGGTCTTACAGTCATTTAGATGCAGGGCTTCCTGTCAGTAGTTGGCTAAAGTTTTTCCTCAAGCTGATTCCTTAGGAAGGGTTTCCAGGAACAACAGTCCCCTAATTCTTGAATGTTCAAAAACAATTTGTCTGTTGTCCTTACACCTAAAAACCAGCTCGACTCGGTATAAAATGTGTAAGTCACAGCTCTTCCCTGAAGATTTTGTAGGTGTTTTGTTTTGTGTTTTAGAAGGCGTAGAAAAGTCTGAAAGCAGTGTAAGGTCTTTTTTCCTGAGTGACCAAAGAGTTTTCTTTCTTTTAAAAGTTTATTAACTTGATTAGTGTATTTCTCAGTATGGGTCATTCTGGGTCTGTTAACTCTGGGAAGTGGTACATTGTCAGTATGTGTAAAGTCATTTATTTCAGAGAAGTTTTCTTGATTTTTGCTTTCATTTTGCTAATTAAAAAAATTTTTTTTTAATCTCTGTGCCTACTGTGGGAATTTTACCATGTTTACTTCCCTTAAATCCCCTCCAAAATTTACATTTATTTCTGTTGTGATGGTATTTTTATTCTATTTCATTTCTAACCTCCACTGGCTCATATTTCATCCCTTTCTGTTATCTTGCTATCTCTTTTCAAAGCTGTCGTATTTCTGTGTTAGGCCCTTGTTAAAGAGAGATGATGGCTTCATTGGACTTCTTCCCCTCTCTTTAATACATTGCAAAGTATTTGTCCATAATTTTTTCTGCTCCACGGCAACCTCTTTCTGGTGAGATTTTCATCTTCCATCTGTTTTTCTGTTCCACTTCTTATTTATTGTTCCTCCAAAGATTTTTTGGTACAGATGTGTTCTAGTGCTTTTTAAGTTTCTTATCAATAAAGTATGCAGATTTTTCTCAGGCAAGTTATTTATAGGAGGCTCATGATATCATGATGTGGATGAATCAAGCTTGTAAATCAGGCTAGCTTGAATTTTTCTTGTGATCTAATACAATGAGTCCTTATTTCTCCCCAGCTTATTGAGATAAGCTGCTCTGTTTTTTGTTTGTTTGTTTGTTTTGCTATGAAAGGTTTTTTTTTCCTCCCACTGCAAAAGAAATGGGCTGCTTCCTACAAACATGACTGTGTGCATGATTCCCCATTTCATCTTATGTTCTCTGCCTCCTGGGTCCAAGGCAGGTCCAGGAATCTCTTGCTGCTTTGGGTTGTCCCTGTTCTCATTACAGCAAAAGGTCTACATTCAGCATCTCATGTGGTCTCCCCACCCGCAGGAAATTTATTTTGCTGGCTCTCGGTGAGATCCGCGACTACGGGGCTCCTTCTGCGTAGTAGTCTAAATCTGCTGCTTCCTCCAGTCTCTGCTGCTTTGGGCAGGCTTCCCACTTTTTAGAGCTTGGAGTTTTAGCTGTCTCCTAGTTTTACTAAAAATGGCACGAGAAATAGAGTTTGAGCTGTTTTGTTTTTCTTCCCCCATATTTCTTGTTGGTTTTTGGGTAATTTTCAAAAAGAGAAATGGTAAATGCCGACTTAATGTCACTATGTTCCAAAAGGAAAACCCCGGTTTCTCTATAAGCAATGGTGAGTTTCCTCATTAATGCCATTAACAAATGTTTGATTCCACCTAAACAGAAATAGGCTTTGCTCAAGTACCCAAAGAGTGTACTTATCAAGACTCCATTATGACACTCTTTATGCCCACACGCTTATGACATGAGCACTGCGTGCAGGACTGTGTGACCCCTCGTGGAACATTAACTTGGGTGATCTACTCACACTCCATGGTCTGTGGTCTCTCCTGTTCTTTCACTTTGTACTCCTACTATAAGTATTCTTGCATCTAGCCGGTATTCTATTCCCTTCAAATTTAATTTTCTCCTAATTTATCACCATGTTCTGTGCTTAGTTTCCTTCTACCAAAGCTTGGGCCTGCACATGATGTTCATTTTAACAATCTCCTGGTAGCACATGATTTCCATAGCCATCCGCTATATCTGTCCAAGAAAAGCCCAATCCCAGATTAATCTACATGTAACTTCTCTTCTCCAGGACTGAGAACTAACAGAAAACCAGCATCACACAACCAGTGAGATGCGTCACGGACAGAGATACAGGATTCCTACTCTCAGCCAAGCAGTGGTTATGGAAATTGTCATCTTCATCACCATCATCATCATCATCATCATCATCACCAACATTAATTGGTGAGTTTATTTAAAACCTTCTTATAGGAAGGAAGAGAGACTTTGCAGGCTCTCCCATTCCCTACTCCTTTTGCTTGTATTTGAAATCTAGCTCCATATCTTACTAGCTCTTTGATTTAGGTAAGTTATTTGAGCTCTTGGTCTCAGTTTTCTCATCTATAAAATGGGAAAAATAAGAGCATCTACCCCTTAGTGCTGTTGGGAGGATAGAGTGAGATAATATGATTAAAGGATAAGATTAGTGTATGAGGAGTTTAAGAAACAAAACACATGAACATATGAGAAGGGGAAAAAAAGAGAATGTGAAACAAACCACCCATAAGAGACTCTCTGTGACAGAGAACAAACTGAAGGTTGATGGAGGGCAGTGAGTGGGGGATGGCCTAGATGGGGGATGGGCATTGAGAAGGATGCTTACTGAGCACTGGTGTTATATGTAAGTGGTGAATCACTAAATTCTACTCCTGAGAACAATATTACACTACATGTCAACTAATGAGAATTTAAATAAAAATTAGAAGAAGAGGGATAAGATTGATGTCACCCACACAGTTTACACTCACTAAGTGGCAGGTATGATTGCTACCTATTTTTAAGACACATTTTTCAGGCAAGACAAACTGAGACACAGACTAGTAATTTCCATGGAGTAAAGTTCCGTAAAGGCAGTGTCTTAGTCTATTTGAGCTGCTGAAACAAAATACCACAGACTGGGTGGCTCAGAAACAACAGAAATTTATTTCTCACAATTCTAGAGGTTGGAAGTCCAAAAATAGGGTGCCAGCAGGGACAAATTTTAGTGAAGACCCTTTTCTGACATATGACGTTGACTTCTCACATGCCCTCATGGGGCAGAAGGGGTCAGGAAGCTGTGTGGGATTTCTTTCATGACAGCACTAACCCCACTCATGAAGGTTCCTTCTCCAGGACTTGAGCATCCCCCCAAAGGCCCACCTTATAACGCTATTACAATGGGCATTAGGATTTCAACATATGAGTTGAGTGGTCAGTGGGGAAGGGCAGGGGAGCAGGGCATAAACATTCAAACATAGTAGCCCATGGCTATATTGCTACCTTTTTTTTTCCACTGCTGAATATCTACTATTTAGCACAATGTCTGGAAAGTATGAGAGCCTTTATTCAGAAAATAGGCGCTAAGTGAAAGAATGAATAAAAGTGAGTACACTCTCCACAGGCCATACAGCTAATAAGTGGCAGAGCAGAGCCAAAATTTGAACTCAGATCTCGTAGGCTTGTCAGTCACATCTATTTCAGCCACATTCTATTGCTCAAGCAAGACATAAGACCAACTGGATTTCATGGTTTGGGGAAAGAGGCTCCAGTTCTTGCTAAGAACTGCAAAGAATGTGTGGCCATAAGTAAACAACCACTATTCCCTACTCAAATTTTTACAACTCTCCTTGAGTCTCCTAGCTCTTCATATATGTCCACTTTGGGATGGTAAATAATCTCTTACTTACAGAGAAAATGGAGAATCTTAGGTAGAAATTACCTTTGTTTCCTGCTTCTACCTGGCACTTAATTCACTGTAGATTGTGCCTCTCCTATCGCCCCCATCCTTGGGCTCCATCCCAAGAATTAGTTGTTCTGATACTTATCTTTTTATTCTTAATTCCAGGGTCACAGATATACAGGTCTTATTCGTGAAAAAGGCTAGTCTCTTTACTGTTATGCCTGTTCCCTAATTCTACTGTTTCTACAAGAAACATCCATCATCACTAAAATCTTAGAGTAATTTAAATATCTGGGATTTTTTGTGTTTTTTTAATTTTTAAAAACATTTATTTATTTTTGAGAGATAGAGAGAGACAGATCATGAGTGGGGGAGGGGCAGAGAGAAAGGGCCACAGAATCAGAAGCAAGCTCCAGGCTCTGAGCTAGCTGTCAGCACAGAGCCCGATGCGGGGCTCGAACCCAAGAAACGTGAGATCATGACCTGAGCTGAAGTGGGACGCTCAACCAACTGAGCCACCCAGGTGCCCCTAAATATCTGTTTTTAAGTTTCATGCCATTTTATAAACATGCTGCTATCTTTTTCACCTTTTGTAATAAAAAAAAACACTCCAACTTTATCTTATCTTTTGCTTTTAGTCACGTGAATATATTTGCAGAGATACCTTCACTTACTATCTCTTTTTCTTCATGTTCTACTGATATATCAACCCATCAACAATAAGGTTTTACACCAACATTCCAAAAAGCACAAATTGTTTCCACAAAGGTTACCCATGACCTCCTAGCTGCTTAATCTAATGGATTTGCTTGAATTATTACTGGACGCTTCTTACAATTTCACTAATTTCTTTTCTCTACTCATGTCTTAAATGTTGGTTTAAATTAAAGCTTTTGCTCATGACTGAAGCAGTATGATCTCATACTGGATGATCTCATACAGTCCCTGGTATTGACCATCATCATAATGGCCATATTATCTCTCATATGCACGTGCTCATAGACTCATATCCAGCTTCCAAATGGACATTTCCCCCCTGAGTATTCTACTACCAATATGTCAGCTTTCCATTGCTGTATTCTAAGCCATACTAAAATATAATATCTTTAAAAAACAATAATTTATTCGCTCATGATTCTGTAATTTGGAGCTCAGATGGGCAGTTCTTCTGCTAGTGTGGCCTGGGGCCACTTAGGTGGCTGCAGTAATCGAATGGGTTGCCTGGGGATTGGCTAGTCTGGAATGGCCTCATTCATATATTTGGGGTCTCATCACAGAATGCTGGGATGGCCAGAACTCTCTCTCTTTATGTTCTCCCTAGTCCTCAGGAGGCTAGTTTCTTCACAAAATGATGACAACGTTTTAAGAAGTTGAGAACAAAAACTCTCAGGCCACTTATGGTGGGGACTTACCAGTCATATGTGACTTCAGCCACATTCTCTTGGTCAAAGCAAATCATACAACCAGCTATCTTTTAAGAAGCAGGAAAATAGACTCCATGTCTTGCTAAGAAAACCTGCAAAGAATTTATAACCATATGTGAATTATCACTTACACCTTATATTTAACATTCCCTAACTTCTGTTTATCGTCTTCCTTAATTTTTCTCATACTCCTAAATTTTCTTTTTTAATTCACTTGGTCTCCGGGACCGTAAATCTAAGAGCATTTATTGACAACCCTCCTTTGTTTATCAAGTCCAATCGGTCTCCAAATTCTATCTAGTTTATCACCTCACTTCCTCTCAAATCCATTGTTTCTTTCCTATCACGTTAGCTTCCAGTTTCATATGGATCTTCAGATTGAAACTGCAGTTTGTTTCTGTAATCTACTCTCAAGTCACCTGCTAGGGTGATCTATCTGTAGTGCAAAACGATCAGAATGCATCAAGTAGATGTATGCCCTATTTAAACAAAGTTATTTTTTAACGTTTTTATTTATTTTTGAGAGACAAAGAGTGAGCAGGGGAGGAGCAGAGAGAGAGAGGGTGACACAGAATCCAAAGCAGGCTCCAGGCTCTGAGCTGTCATCATAGAGCCAGACACGGGGCTAGAACTCACGAGCCATGAGATCAGGAGCTGAGCCAAACTCAGACGCTTAACCGACTGAGCCACCCAGGTGCCCCTAACAAAGTTATTTTTATTGTCTGGCATCTGAATCTCATTCCTATGCTTAGTTAGTTTTACCTCTTTCTTTTTTTCAATCTTGCTTTTGTAGTTAGAAAGAATCATCCCTGTTTCTCCAGCCTGTGGCTGCTGGGGTGCATAACCATAGCCCACATGCCTCCTAAAGACTGAATTCAAAGCAAAAAGTAGCAGCCACACCCAGTCTCCCCAGCAACAGGACCAAGAGTGGCCTCCTAAGTCCAGTGCTGAGGGAGCAGTGCTGGGAGTTTCAGCGTCTGGCCATTAGATGTCGGGCATCAGTGTTTTTGTCCAAACAGATTGATGTCATGGTCCTGCTGTCTTTTGTTCCTATCTTCTGAGCCTCATTCTCCAGTCTTCTACATCATTCTATGTGCCACCCAATGGCTTTTCAATATATTAGGGTTTTTTCCTCTTAAAATTGGCCAAGGTTGGTTTCTGTGGTTTGCAAATCCGAACTTTGTGTGCCTCCTACATTTTTGCTTCACATCTTTCAATGAATCATTCATGAGCTAATAATGTTGAGTAAACATTTATTGAATGAGCTACTGAGCCTGTTTCTGACTTGCAGGGACAAGCAATCTATAGAGGGAGAAGAGACCCATAAACATGAAAAAGTTCCATGATATTGTTGGTATTTTGTAGTTAGATAAATCGTCAATGACTTTATGAGGTTCTCCCTGGTCGTTGGTATGTATTCTATATTGGTGTTATTAAAGAAAAGCCATTATTTAGGCTTGGCCATCAGGGTTAGCATTTAAGAGATTTCAAGAACATATAAAATTATTTTAATTTTAAGAAAAAGATAGCAGTGTTATCTTTTATTAATAAAGGGTTGTGTAGAAAGTATAATTTAATCAGTCAAGCCTTACGCTATTATACAATGGCAAGAAAAGCAAATAGCTACCCTCAGTGCCACACTCTATTTTATTTATTTTTTTAAATGTTTATATACCTATTTTTTGAGAGATACAGAGAGAGAGAGAGAGAGAGAGAGAGAGAGCAAGCAGAGAAAGGAGGAGAGAGAGAGAGAATCTCAAGCAGGCTCTGTACTCTCAGCACAGAGGTTTGAACCCATGAACTATGAGATCATGACCTGAGCCATGATCAAGAGTCAGATGCTTGGGGTGCCTGGGCGGCTCAGTTGATTAAGTGGCCAACTTCAGCTCAGGTCATGATCTCACAGTTCATGGGTTTGAGCCCTGTGTCAAGCTCTGTGCCGACAACTCAGAGTCTGGAGCCTGCTTCTGATTCTGTTTCCCTCTCTCTTAGTCCCCTGCTCATGCTCTGTGTGTCTGTCTCTCAAAAATAAATAAATTGTTCAAAAAAAGGGTCAGACTCTTAACCAACTTGGGTAGTCCTTCCTTTCTATTTTAAAGTATAAGAAATTTACATTGACCCAATCATCTTGGCACAATAGGGTTAGAATCAATTAATGACCAACATTCATTCATAATTCTAAATGGCATTATAAAATGTCCAGGAGTTTCCAGTAATCTCATTCTATTTTAGCTAATATCTGCTGAGCTAAATTTTCATTGGTGGAAAATAAAAAGACACATGTTTTTGTTACCAAATAAATGCAACAAGTAACAAGTCTAATAGTAGTTAGGAGAACTTTTATAAATAGTATCCTTCCCTTTTCATTCCAGACTAATACGGCCTTTCTATTCTTTGTGCCTTTGAATATATATGCTGGCAACATTTTATGAACCAAAGAGATCAGAGAAAATCTATTAGAAATGCAAGACTTGATCTGGGTTGTGACACATGACAAAGATTTAGATATGGATATGCAGAGAGAGAGAGACAAAGGAGGTTATTAGGGACTGGGTAATGGAATGGACAAGATACATATGGAAGAGGAATTGTATTTTGCATGTTAGAGTGGAAGTAAAATCCCAGCTCAGTTGAGGAGTATTAAAATAATGTAGTAAGTAGAGAAGGACTTGGGGAAGGTAAAATTAAGGATAAGGAATAGCCATTGACAATTCATGAGTAGAAAAAGAATGGATATAGTATATAGGAAGATTAATTTGACAGTTGTGTGCATGATGGATGGAAATGAAGAGATATTGGAGACAAGAAGAGTAGGTAAGGTGGTTAGTGCAATCATTACCTCATGGAGTTATTGAAATTATCAGCTCACACAGATTTGGCAGTGAGTCAGGTAATAGTAATGGAAAAAAGCAGAGAATTTTAAAGATGTTATGAAGCATAAATTCACATAATTTAAAGATAGGACATGGAAGTCCAGAGAAAAATGAATGAAGAGTTAGAGAATTAGTAGTTTGATGGTTTATTAATGCAAAGAAGCATGAATCCACTATGGTATGGGGTGAATGAGCTAATCAGACAAGTAGATCTCTGGGAAATGGCCATTCATTGCAGATCAGAGGAGTACAAGAAATTAAAGAGAACTGAGAAGGAGCTATCTGAAAAAACAACGGAAAAGTGAAAATGGAATCTGGATTTGGAGGGCTAAGCAAGAATGGATACATTAGTATTATTAAATTCCATTCCAGCATTTTTCAAACATCCTTAAGTTTATTGCTTTTATATCTGTATGAATTATCTACTGCTATATAACAACATTTCCTAATACAAAAATAAATATTTGCTATATCAAACAATTTCCATGGGTTAGGAATTCAAGAGTAGCTTAGATGCAATGTTTTGGTTTGGGGTCTCTCCTGAGGTTATAAACACAATGGCAGCTGAGTTTGTAGTTATCTGAAAGCTTGACTGGGGTTGGGGAGTTCTGCTTCCAAGATGGCTCACTCACATGAGTAGAAAGCTGACACTGGCTGTTGACAGGAGACTGAAGTTCTTCTCCACATGGATCTTTCCAAGGGGACATCACTGTCTCTGAAGCCTGGCAACGAGCCTCATTTACAGTAACTGAGCCAAAAGAGAAAACGGGAGAAAAAATACAATGTCATTTATGACCTAAGCTCAGAAGTCCCACTCCATCATTTTTTGCAATATCCTACTGATCAGACATATCAGCCCTATTTTGTATCAGAGACGACTAGACAAAGGTATGAATAGCTGGAGAGGCAGATCATTGAGGGCATTTTAGAGTTGGCTACCACAACATGTCTCTTTCTGTCACCATCAGAAACTTAAGAGATATTTAGCCTTTCCTATAAAACTACTGACATCTAAGAAATCAAGTTGATGAAAGATTTCCTAAAATAATGAGAATATCCTATCTTTTATAATTAATCTTTTCTTCTCTCTGGCTCATTAGATTTCATTGCTAATACCTGCTCTGAACTTGTAACTTGGGATGCAGTATTATGAAGTAATTGGTGAAATCCATGGGGTCAGTAATCATATGCCAACATTATCCTCCTTAATGAAACATTTAACATAAAGCAGATGGATTAGTGATGTTTCCAGGATCGTTTGTTGATTATTAATGCTTGCTCTCCTTGTCTTCCCAAAGCATGTAATCTGCTTTACAGGCAATATTGATTTTTTTAAAAATGTTTTTATTTATTTTTGAGAGAGAGAGAGAGACAGCACGAGCAGGGAAGAGCCAGAGAGAGAGAGAAGGAAACACAGACTCTGAAGACAGGCTCCAGGCTCTGAGCAGGCAGCACAGAGCCTGATGCAGGGCTCAAACCCATGAACCATGAGATCATAACCTGAGCTGAAGTCAGACACTCAACCGAATGAGCCACCCAGGTGCCCCCACATTGATTTTTAAAATTTTATTGTAATTTTATATTTATCCTTTTATCATTTTTTTTGATTAGGCTCCATGCCTAGTGCAGAGCTCAACATGGGGCTCGAACCCGTAAGTCCAAGATCAAGACCTGAGGGGAGATTATTAATTAATTAAGTAATTACATTACATTAATATTTAGTGAAAATACAAATGGCATTTTCAAAATAAGTCATTCTTCTCAAATTTGAATGTGCAGAAGAATCACCCAAGAAGCTTGTTTACAAATGCAGTTTTCTGGGCCTACTGATAAAAATTAACTCATTAGGCTGGTGTAGAGCCTTGGAAACAGAATTTTAAACGAGTAGTCAAGATGATTCTGAAATAGGTGATCCATAGAATGATAAAGTCTTGCATTCTTATGAAAAATTTCATTAACATAGTGTTTATATCCAGCATCCTGCCAAATAAATTGGAGAGAATAAAAGATTTCTGAGGAAAGGAGCTACCAAGTATTAGTTCTTAAAAGAATATATTTTCATATTTTTAATTATTATATATTATATTATATTATATTATATTATATTATAGTTATATTTTAAGGATATATCTAATAATATTATGTTATATTATAAAATGTTTGATGATGCAGAAGGGAAGAACAGAACTTTCCACAGTTATTAGCACAGGCCTGAAGAAAGAGGTACTTTCCAGAGCAGCAAGGTGTGGAGATAACATTAGTGCTTCCCCTAGGGTAATTGTAAGGATTAAATAATTAACATGAAGTGCTTAGAACAGTAACAGTCAGACAATAAAACTTCCATAAAATTTTCGTGATGATTTTGACACTCTATATTTTACCATTTAGACTGGACCAGAACATATATTCTTTTTCTCTTGAAAAAGAGAGCTGGGGAGAGAGAGGGACACAAGTCATGAGAGACTATTGAATACTGAAAACAAACCGAGGGCTGAAGGGGGAGGGGGAGAGAGGAGGGGGGGATGGTCATGGTGGGGGGCACGGTGGGGAGAAGCACTGGGTGTTACATGGAAACCAATTTGACAATAAACTATTATAAAAAAAATAAATAAACTATTAGGTCAGGAAAAAAAAAAACAAAAACCAAAAAACAGTGGCTAAAGATGACCACCCATTAATCAGTGAATAGGAAGTAAATATTGATATCAGCCCTAGTGTGTCTAAATTCTCAATAGTTTGCAACATATAAAAATGAAGAGTGAAGAGTATACAGTTCTTATGTCCACGAGTTCAGACATCTTCCAAAAATGCCTAGCTGCTTCAAGATGAAAAACACAAAAAAGAAAAACAACCAAAGAACTTCTGTATTATTTTTCTAGGGCTGCCATGGAAAAGCACCACAACTTCAGTTTTGGGTTAAACAACAGAAATGTCGTCTCACAGTTCTGGAGGCTGGAACCTGAGATCAGCCTGTCGCAAGTGTTTGTTAGTCCCAAGGGCCGTGAGGGCAGGCCTGGCCCAGGCCTCTCTCCCTGGCGCGTAGATGGCCGCCCTGTGTGCGTCTGCGTCCAGATACCCCGTTCTTACAGGACACCAGTCGTACTGAATCAGGGTTCACCCTTGTGACCTTGTTTTAACTTGATTACCTCTGTAAAAGAACCAGGGGTTAGGACTTCAACATATGGATTTGGGGAGGGACACAATTCAGCCCCTAACCGTCTCTCTCCAATCTCCTTGCAATGTCTTCTTTGTTTACAAACTTTCAGATCGGGATCCAGGGTCCCTAATGAGTAGCCTTAGAATAGAATATGCGCGCATGTGCACACACAGATGGTCAGAGCCTGCTTTTCCCACATACTGCTTTTTTTTTAAATTTGTTTTTGAAAGAGAGACAGACTGTGAGAAGGGGACAGGCAGAGAGAGAGGAAGAATTCAAAGCAGACCCCGGGCTCTCAGCTGTCAGCACAGAGCCCAACAGGGGGCTTGAACTCAGGAACCTTGAGATAATGACCCATGGGGCCCAAACTCATGAACCTTGAGATCATGACCTGAGCTGAAGTCTGGCACAACCGACTGAGCCACCCAGGCGTCCCTGTAAGTTTTTTCAAAGAGCTTTCAGAACAAGATGAGATATAAATACAGTAAAATGCTCTGAAGAAATTGTCTTCCTTTATTTTGTTTGCCATAAGGAAAACACTTTTAGAGGTCAAGCTTTCAAAAGCTTGAAATTATAAACAAGAAATATGAGCGAAGGAAAGGTCAAATAGTGGATAAAACTAAATCATGTAATTTGGATTAGATGTATTTTTTTTTAATGAGAGTAGAATTGTGTCAATTTAGTGGAATGTAGGTTTACTAGGAGAAAAGGCCACAGGTCCATAACTGCACGCACTTCATGTAATAAACTAAGAAACGGAAGTGAATAATAGTGATTTATGGGATTCCTCTTGATTCTGACATTTCATTATTTTTATACAGAAATAACATTTCTAGTGCATGTTTTTTGGCAGTATGTTTCCTTATCCTGCTCTGAAATAATATATACATTGCCACGGACCATCTCATTTTATGGTTTTCTGACTTCTATCAAGAAAATAGTTGTACCATAAACAAGGTCCTTGATCTATTTTCAGTTGTGTTTCTGAAGGTATGGAAAGAATGGCATGAATATGAAATCTAAGACTCAAACCTTACTTCTTACAAATCACACACACACACACACACATACACATACACACACCATTCCACTAATTGGTAAATAGTTTTAAAAGAAACAAAATTAAAATGCTAAGGCTTTATTCTTCTTCTTTAGCTGAGTTTCTTACATCAAAAATTTAATTAGACTTAAAAAAAATTTTTTTAATATTTATTTACCTTTGAGAGAGAGGGAGAGAGACAGAGGCAGAGACAGAGTGCAAGCAGGGAAGGAGAAGAGAGAGAGAGACACCTACAGAATCAGAAGACAGGCTCCAGGCTGTGAGCTGTCAGCACAGAGCCCAATGCAGGGCTCAAACTCATGAACCAAGAGACCATGACCTGAGCTAAAGTCAGATGCTTAACCGACTGAGCCATACAGGCACCCCTAATTATACTTTTGAAACAGTCTGATTACTTAAGAACTAGAGAATAGAGCTTCATTTGTAGCAAGATTTTAATATGATTCTCCTCATTGCCTACCAGTTTTTTGTTTAATATAGAATGACGGAGAAAGTTTGTTTGGTGTGGCAAAAATCTGTGGCCTATATATTATAATTTGGCTACAAACTCATCATAAGGTTATGACTCTGACCTCTAGGTTACCACTTCAGGATGGGAGTGGTGTAGTCAGATTGGATATGGGATTAAATCTTTATTTCACACTCAGTTGGAAAAGGTACTTTATCTTTCTAAGTCTCAGTTTCTCCATCTGTAAAATGAAGACAATTTTACCCATTTTATAGGCCTCGAAGAGAAAAAAATGAGATAAAATATGTGATAAATGCTAGGCATTACCTCTCAGAGCACTTTCCAAGAATAGTTCAAAGGCTAATTGAGTAAAATTAGAGTGTTTAAAATAAGACTTATTGAAAATTAGACTTGGAGAGATCAGTGGTAGTTAGATTGGTCAATGTGTTCTCTTGTTTTAAACATCTTTTGACTTTATAGCTTCTGCTCTAAGATTGTCAGTAAAAAAGTGTTCGCCATCTGCCAGTATGGTTGGCTCTAAATGGAACTGTTTTAATTACTACCACATTTGCTATGTCATTTTATGAATACAATATTGACATGCGGCCTCCAAAATCACATTGGAAAAGGAGAACACGTTATTGTGATACAAGGCCGTGAACTTTACACCTGCAATGACTAAGGTTCACATGGCAAGGAAAATATGGCAACACCATGGCATCTAAAAGAAATATTGCATGCCTTGGAGTGCATCCTTTATAACACAGATGGTTCTTTGTTGAAAACAAAATATCATTATGGTGTTTGCATGCAAGAAATTTTACACTGTCTAATTATAGGAATCAAACTAGTTGTAACTGTTTTGGAGGGCAAAGTTTCTTCAAATCTGTAGGAAAAATCTGTACCCTTGATGCAGTACAATTGGGAAAAATGAGATACAGGTGAACTATCACTTTAATGAATACTATTCCGATGACCAGATCTACAAAACAAGACTATCTGCAGGCTCAGACTCATGATCCATTGTTAGTGTATCCTGTGAATCTGGTGAGTCTGGCTTCAATATACACTATTGAGCCAAAAGCTAACTTGGGCAAAGTTAGCGTAACTGATGCTATGTTTACTAGGCCCATTTTATTTAAGAGTTTATATTTATTAATATTCTCTAGATACTTACCATTACTTTGTAACTGGATTTCAATGTAGCTATTGTTTCTTTAACAGATATGAGGAAAGAATGACTATTATTGGTTTTAGAAAGAGTACAGAGATACATAGATTAGCAAAATCATGGTGGGGTGGGGAAGGGAAAATAGAGAAGTTTCTGAGTGAGCTATCTTTAGTTGATAAGTGAAAATAAGTATCGTCTATGTCAATGACTTTCAAGAGAGTAATTTTTCCCTGGGACACTTAGAACCGTCTAGAGATATTTGTGGTTGCCTTAGCCCAAGCAGGGGTGCTTAAGGCATCTAGTGCATGAAGGCCAAGGATGCTGCCAAACAGGACAGCCCCTCGCCTCAAAGAATTATCTGGCCCCAAATGTCAACAGTGCCAAGCTTGGGCACCTTGCAGCTTGAAAGTCTGAATTACATCTCCTTATATACTTTGTATGAATAGATATATCTATTTCAGTTGGACTTGTAATAAAGCAGTTTTCAAATTTTCTCAGTTTTCATTCACATGGGATTCTACTCAAATTGTATAATGTAAAAAGCAGTTGTTCTCTGAATGTTACTAGAAAACAACATTTTCACAGTGGTAAAACCTATCCTGAACAAACAGTAACCTTAGTCTTTAAGGGAAAATATGCAGACCCCAAGTCTGTAAACACCTTACGCCCATTTGCATCCCTGAAGATTCTATGGGCGGCTCTGGGCAATAACAGGAAAAAAAAAAAAAAACCAATCAACCCGTGGGGCCCAGAAGTTGTGGTGATTTCAGTTGTAAATATTGAGGCAGTCGTAAAGACAACTAAAATGGGTGCAATATTGCAGAAAGAGCTGGGAGCTGGAGCAAATCAGCTTAGCCTGGGGGAATTAAGGCTCACGAGTTAACAATAGGAAAAACAGCTCCAGAAACAGAGTGGAAAGGAGATTAATTATCAGATCCTGGACTGTAGACTGTAGACCCCATTATCCTCATGTTTGGTCAGTTACCATTATGCAGCCATAAATCTCAGTACCATTCAACAATAAGCGCTTCTTTTCCCTGGGTCAGCTTGTGGACTGGAATTGGCCGATCTCAACTCAGATGGATGGCTCTGCTTTCAGCTCAGGCTCAGCTACTGTTGGCTCCCCTTGTTTTTATTCTGGGGCAAACAGGTATGCAGAAGAATCTCTTTTCATGGCAATGACAGAGACTGAGGAAGATAATTGCACAAGTACACTTCAAGCCCTTGCCAATAGCACATCCGCCAATAGTCCATTGATCAAAGTAAATTGCGTGGGCAAGCCCAAATTCTACAGACAGGGAAGAATATTCCTATGGAGGTAGAAAGGGGGATGAACATTTTAAAACAATAATACAGTTCGCTGCATCATTTATAATTGAGGCCCGATTTTTTGAAGCAATATAGCTTTTGTGTATTCAACTGCAATATTTTATTTTTAATTCTGAGAAAGAAAGGGTGGCCCAGGTGATGAGTAATGTAGTTGGATTTCCAGGTCTGAATATTACTCCCTCTCTCTACCACTGATTGAGAAGCTGAGCATATCAGTTTTCTGCAGTCTCATCTCTACCTTCTGCTACATGTAGATAACATTTGCGGTTGACTTACTATTGCATGTCTTCCAAGAAACAAGGTAACTCAAATTCGCTAGAAAATCCTCAGTGGAAGTCAGTAATGAAGGACTTATCTTTATTTAATTGTTTAGACTTGGTAATATTTCTGTACTTCCTTTGATGTTTTTTAGAGTATTTTCAGAATGGAGAAAAAATTTGTCCAGACAAGCATTTGATGCTTTTCCTCATCTCTCTCTCCAAAGGACACTACTCTGAATTTGTTTAGCATTTTAGTACACCCATTAACCTTTCACCTAGACTTAGAGAATGGGTCTGATGGTTTAATTCTGTTTCCTGAGGAATCTAAAACCACATCATAAACGACATCATGTTAGACATTAACTGTAATGTATTTTCATACCAAATTCAGAGAAAAGATAATGAAAGCATAGAAAAAAGTTACTAGAAAAGCCAAAGAAATTTCTCAGTCTTGGCTCTTGCTAATTTTGGCATAGCTGGGTTAACTCCTGCTGATGGAAATGGTATGTATTTGTACAAATATCCACTTAAAATAAGCTTGTTCTCTTGCCTGTGTGAGATCGCCACCTATAACCTTTATTTAATCTGTGACGAGCCTTAAGAACTATCAGTTTCTCCATATGCTATAATGTTCACAGTTTGGAATTAAAAGGAATATCACAGAAAGAATGATCTCAGTTTCTGAAAAGAAAGGCTAGTTGTAAAAGTCAGTCTGCTTTTCTGTTGCCCCATTTCATTTCCTGAATCAATCCTGAAAAGCAGGAAAAACGTTAACACTCTCAGCAGGTTACTCAAAGGGGAGAAAAAAAAAGAGAGACTTTGCCTCCTTTACTCCCCACACAGGTGTGATTATTGTTAGGGATGGACCCCCCAAGAGACCAGACTGACTTGTGCCTGACCTGCTGTCTACACCTGGATAGCACGCCTCACCTCCACACTCCCCACCGCCGGCATCCCAGCAAGCATGGTCCTACCCTGTGCCTTACTGACCACGTTCTGCCTGCTATCTAGGACCTGAACATCAAGGTCCTCCTGAGGGATTTCATCATTGTGGATGTCCATGTCTCATTGTTCTGCTATCTAACTGACTGTACAAAGGTTAATCTTATAACCAGGTTCATTTCCTCTATTTTCTTGTATTTGATCAAGGATTTCTCTCCAGTCCAATTTCCCGTATTGTTGAGGTACAGAGGACCTTATCTAGTTAAGGAATTAAAGTTTCTGATGAGCAATAACTTTAAAGAAAGGAAAAATGTGGATGCAAATTCCAACATTTCTTGCAGTAGTCATTTTATTAAAAATGATCTTAGGGATGCCTGGGTGGCTCAGTTGGTTAAGCATCCGGCTTTGGCTCAGGTCATGATCTCTCAATTCCCCGCGGCGGACTCTGCTGACAGCTAGCTCGGAGCCTGGAGCCTGTCTTCAGATTCTGTGTCTCCCTCTCTCTTTGACCCTCCCCTGCTCACACTGTCTCTGTCTATCTCTCAAAAATAAAATAAAAAAAAAACCATTAAAAAAAAAAGCATCTGACTTTGGCTCAGGTCATGATCTCGTAGTTTGTGAGTTCAAGCTCTGCATCAGGCTCTGTGTTGACAGCTCAGAGCCTGGAGCCTGCTTCAGATTCTGTGTCTCCCTCTTTCTCTGCCTTTCCCTGCTTGCACTCTGTCTCTGTCACTCTCTCTCTCTCTCAAAAATATAAATAATAAACACTTTAAAAAAAGAATTAAATCATTGACTAAGTAAGTAAGCCTTTATTATTTGTGAGCTGGAAGTAGGTGAGGAGGGAACAGAAAATGGTTAGTGATAACATGATACCCACTCTGTTGTATTACAGTGGCCTTTTATCAAAAGATATTACTAGGGATTTTTGTCTACTAAATTGGAGACAAGAAAAAGTTTGGACAGAGAACTATTATTTACCTTTAAAACATCTGAGTTACTGGTTTCCTATTTGAACTGGAGTAATTGTTATTTTGCTGTATAATAATCACCTTTTTGCATATATTGCACATGGTACTCTGTTGCTTTTCTAATTCTTTTAAGCTATCTGTAGTTTTATTATGTTTTTCACTTACAATACTATTGACTTCTGTTGACTGTCCACTTTTTCTTGATTTGACTTACTGAGGGTCTTTTTCACACACATCACTCTGTAAATATTTTGAGCACTTACATTAAGTGATTAATTCTAAATTTTGTCTGTTTTATGACTCATTTGTTTTTTGTTCTATTTTGTTTTGAGAGAGAGAGAGAGAGAGAGAGAGAGAGAGAGAGAGAGAGAGAGAAAGTGAGTGGTGGGGAGGGGTAGAGGGAGAGAGAGAACAGCTTAAGCAGGCTCCATGCCCCAGCACAGAGCCCAATGTGGGGCTCAATCTCACAACCCTGAGATCATGACCTGAGCTGGAATCAAGGGTTTGATGTTAATCCACTCAGCTACCCAGCACCCGTTACTCATTAGTTTTTGCCTTTCCTTTCATTCATCCTGTTTGATGCTTTCCTTGAATTTGGTTTTTAATAAATGTGTTTTGCTTTATATTCCTTTGTTTGATCATGAATCCTTTTATGCCTAATGAAAATGTTAATTCATGTATTTCATCTTTTTAAAACAATAATAGCAGTTAATGTTATAAATTCATGCCTGAATGTTTAGAGATGTAATCAACATGTTGGTCACTTGGCCTGTACTCCATATTCCTCTTTTCTAATAGTGTTCCTGCACAACCCTTAATGTGTAGGAACTTGGGACCCTACAGTCCCAACTGATTAGACAAAGGTGGCCATCTTATTCAGCTGTACCTATTTCCATCTTATTCTCCAGTACCTCTTTTTCTCAGCTTGAAGGTCAGATTTGAAAAGGCGACTCCAGTCAGTGTCTGCTAGACTTGAGTGGGATTTAAGAAAAAGTCAGAATTGGAGCTACCATGTTGAACCCAGGATCACCTGGAGTGGAAAAAGCTAGGCTGCAGGTAAGGCTGTGCACAAAGAGAGGGAGAAACAAGAGACCATGCAAGGTGAGGCAGAAAGATCGAGAGAGCAGTCACTTTGCTTCTTGTAAGATTTCCTCGTTCATTTGTAATTTGACTTCTCTTCTAGACATTAGTTTCCATTTTACTTAAGCTCGCCGACAAATGCTCCTAGCACAACATGATGCGTAGCACAGCAGTTCTTCCATTTTATTTTAAAACAATTTAGTCATTTTCCCCATTATTTTAAACTTTAAAAGAACTGTTTTAAATAGTGAGTTTGGTATGTTAGCCTGTGGGAAGACCAGCCAATTAGTTCATCTATCTGTGCTACAGTGTATCTAGTAAGAGTAATTTGAGTTTTCAGGAAAGTTCCTGGATTTCTCTGTTCCTTTCAATAACACTGATGATTATTTTAATGAAATGAAGCCGTTTAGATGGAAAGGCATGTATTAGTTTCCTATTGCTGCTGTAACAAATTAATGCAACCCTGGTGGCCGAAAATAACACAAATTTACTATCAGATTTCTATGGGTCAGAAATCTGAAATAGGTTTTATGGAATAAAATCAAGGTGTTGGCAAAGCTTTCTTTCTCCTGGAGACCCTAGGAGATAATTACTTCCTTGCCATTTCTAGCTTCTCAGGCTCACTTACATTCCTTGGTTGTGGGGCCTTCTTCCACCTCCAAAGCACCTCACTCTGAGCTTTGCTTTCACCATCTCATCTCTTTTCTGCTTTGGAACTTCTGTCTTTCTCTTACAAGGACCCTTGTAACTGCATTGGATCCACCCAGATAAACCAGGATAATTTCCCCATTTTTATAATCTTTAACTTAACCACATCTGCACAATCCCTTTTAGTGTTTAAGGTAATGTATTCACCGGTTCTGGGGATTATGATATGGACATCTTTGAGTGTTTATTACTCAGCCTATCTAAAAGCAATAGATTCAGGGCTATTTATTCAATGTCAGTTCTATAACTTATTGATCTTAAGTAAGTTACTTAAATTCACTGTGCTTCAGTTTCTATAGCTGTTAAAGTAAGGGACTTACTTACATTAGTAACTTTTTACAAACTCTCTTCCTAGGCTAAAATTCTTTTTCTAGACTACCATGAATAATACATAAAATAATACTAAATTGCCAGCATAATTTTGAAGATGGTTACTTTTTCTCAAGAATCTTTTACTAATTTTAACTACTAGGTTTCTTAATTTCAGGCAAGCATTTCAGTGTTCCTTCTCATTTGACAAGAACAGTATTCTGCTTCACTGTGTGTAATTATTTTGTACTTTCTTAATGACAGTTTTCTTCATTCTTATTCAATACTTCCTTTCCCTTCTAATGCTTCTCTTATCCCTTCCCACTCATGCTATCCCACCTCCTAATTCTTTGGCTAAAAGAAAAATCTTGATCCAGAAAATCTAATATATGGTGTCTTTCAAGGAGGTTTATTTTAGACAAACATTCCATTGTTTTTTCTTTAAAAAAAGGTTTTTTTAGTGTTTATTTTTGAGAGAGAGAGAGAGAGAGAGAGTTTAAGCGAGTTGGGGGTGGGGTGTAGAGAGAAAGGGAGACACAGAATCTGAAGCAGGCTCCAGGCTCTGAGCTGTCAGCACAGAACCTGATGCAGGGTTCCAGCCTACAAACTGTGAGATTATGACCTGAACTGAAGTCGGATGCTCAACCGACTGAGCCATCTAGGTGTCCCCCTTGTTTTTTTCTATTATCACTATTACCGATTCCTTACCTACCCATGGCACCAAGGGGACATAAGTTTGATAGCAATTTTTTATTTTTATTTTTTAAGTAATTAAAAAAACCTCTGGGCTAAAGCATGGAGAGCAATGGTTAAAAGGTAATATTAAGGAGTTAACATGCTAAGTTATTATTAATAATTAAAGATTTTCTCATAGTGAATCTACTAGATTAGCCAATCTGCTATCTAGTACCAAGGCAAAGGGGGAAATATAGCAGGCACATTTCAGGGGAGGTGGATTGTAAAATATTCAGAAGGGCATAACTGGGAAAGGACATTACACTGGAAAAATCTAAGGGAGAACTTTAGAATCTGAAGAGGGTCTGATGATCAAGAGGCTGGTTATGGTCTCTGAATAAATCTCCTTCACTGCCCCATTTGCTTAGGGTTGCCGGGAACATAGCACTGTCCTATTTTTGTCTTCATGGTTTCCCAGGGAATGTCTGTGAGAAAGGGCAGTCATATAAAACCTCTGGTTTTCCTATTTAAATTTCAGGTGTGAATTAGATAATCACAACCAACAAATCAGATAACCTAGAAGAAATGGGATTCTAGAAACGTACAATCTGCCAAGACTGAGTCATGAAAAAAAACACATTATCTGAACAGACCAAATATTAGTAAAGATATTGAACCAGTTAGCAAAACCTCCCAACAAATAAGAGTCCAAAACTGAATAGTTTCACTGGTTAGTGCTACCAAACACTTGAAAAAAATTAATACTAATCCTCAAACTCTTTAAAATTTTTTCAAGAAAAAGGAACCTTTCCAAACTCATTTTCCATGGCCAGCATTATTCTGGACCAAACCAGACAAGGACATTACAAAAAAATAAAATTACAGGTCAATATCCTAATGAACATAAAGGCAAAAAATTTCAACAAAATATTAGTGAATTAAATTCAAAGTACATTAAAAAACATCACACACCATGATCAAGTGGGATTTATTTCTGGAATGTAAGGATGGTTTAACATCCACAAATTAATGTAAAATTTATCCTTCACAAAATGAATGATCTGATCATCTAAATAGTTGCAGAAAAAGCATTTGACAAAATTCAACATCCATTCATGATAAAAACTCAACAAACTGCTTAGAGAGGGTATGTACCTCAACATAACAAAGTACATATATGAGAAACCCACAGCTAACATCATATTCAATGTTAAAAAGCTGAAAGCTTTTCTTCTTAGACCATCAACAAGACAAGGATGCCCACTCTGATAACTTTTATTTAACACACTACAGGGAGTCCTAACCAGAGCAATTAGGCAGGATATAAAAAAACAAAAGTCATTCAAACTGTTTCAATTTGCAGATGATATCATATTGTATATTTTTTTTAAAACTCTAAGGAATCTACTAAGATACTTTTAGAACTAATAAACTAATACTAAAAAATTCAGTAAAGTTGCAGGATACAAAATCAATATACAAAAAAAATAAGTTGAATTTTATATGCTAAAAACAAACTATCAGAAAGATAAATTGAGGAAGCAATCTATGTACAACTGTATCACAAAAAATAAATACCTGGAATACATTTGCCCAAGGAGATGAAAGATCTGTAAACTAAACACGATAAGGCATGGATGAAAGAAATTGAAAAAGACACAAATAAATGGAAAGATACCCCATACTCATGGACCGGAAGCACTGATGTGAAAATGTACTTATTACCCAAAGCAATCTACAGATCCAGTGCAACTTCTGTCAAAATTCCAATAGCATTTTTCACAGAATTAGAACAAACAATCCTAATTTGTGAAGAACCACAAAAGACTGTGAATAGCTAACACAATTCTTCTTCCTTGGAAAGAACAAAGGTAGAGGCATCACATTTCCTGATTTGAAACTATATTAAAATTTTAGAGTAATCAAATCAGCTTGGTATTGGCAAAAAAATAGATATAGATCTATGGAAGACAATAGAGTCCAGAAATAAACCCATGTATATATATATATGATCAATCGACAATGGAGCTGAGAATATATAGTACAGAAGGGTAGTCTTTTCAATAAATGAGGTTGGGAAAACTAGACAGCCACAAGCAAAAGAATGAACTTTACTCATATCTTACATCATACGCAAAAATAAACTCAAAATCGACTGAAGACCTGATCATTAGATTTGAGACTATAAAATGTCTAGAGAAACACACAGAGGATAAGCTCCATGACATTGTTCTTGACAATAATTTCTTTTCATTTGACAGCAATGCAAAGGTAGCAGAAGCAAAATAGAAGAGTGGTGTTATATAAAACTAAAAAAATTTCTGCATTGCAAAGGAAATCATCAGCAAAGGAAAAGGCAATCAATAATGGGAGAAAATATTTGCAAACTACTTATCAGAGAAAGACTTAACATCCAAAATATGTGAAGAATCCATACAACTCAATAGCAAAAGAAAACTAAAACCAATGTGATTTAAAAATGGCCAGAGAAATTGAATTTTTCCAAAGAAGACATAAAAATGGTCAACAGGTACATGAAAAGATACTCCACAAGCCGCCTGGGTGACTCAGTTGGTCAAGCACCAGATTCTTGATTTCAGCTCAGGTCATGATCTCAGGGTTTGTGAGTTCAAGCCCCACATTGGGCTCTGTGCTAACAGTGTTGAGCGTGCTTGGGATACTCTCTCTCTTCCCCTCCCCTGCTTGTGCTCTCTCTCAAAAATAAATAAATAAACTTAAATAAAAGATGCTCCACATTACTAACTATCAGGGAAATGCAAATCAAAACAACAATACTATCTCCCTCCTGCTAGAATGGCTATAATTTAAAGTCAAGAGATGACAAGGGTTAGTGAGGATGTGGAGAAAGAATTTTCATGCGCTGTTGGTGGGAATGTAAACTGGTACCACCACTATGAAAAACACTATGAAGTTTCCTCAAAAAATTAACAAAATAGAAATACCATATGATACAACTCCTCCTCCGGATATATATCTAAAGGAAATGAAAATGAAACAGAATATTGAAGAAATGTCTTCACTCCCATGTTCATTGCAGCACTATTTACAATAGCCAAGACATGAAAACAACCTAAGTGTCCATGGATGAATGAACAAAGATGCGGCATATATGTATGTGTATATATATATATGTATATGTGTGTGTGTATATGTGTGTGTATAAGTATGTGTATATAAGTATATGTACTTATGCACACACACCACATCTATATAGTGAAATACTATTCAGCTGTAAAAAAAGAAGGAAATCCTGCTGTTTGTGGCAACTTGGATGAACTTTTAGGGCATCTTAATGCTGAGTGCAATAAGCCAGACAGAGGAAGACAAATAGGACATCAATTACATGTAGAATCCAAAAAATAAATAAAGGTAAAAAAAAGAAGTTAAACTGATAGATTGTAGAAAGCTAGTTTCCAGAGTTTGAGGGTGGAGTAGAAGTAGGAAGAGGTTGGTGAAAGTGTATAAACTTTCTACTATGAGTAAGTTCTGAGGATTTAATGTGAAACATGGTGACAGTAGCTGATAACACTATAGTGTATAATTCAAATTTGCCAGCAGAGTAGAATGTAAATGTTCCTATTGAAAAGGAAAATAAGGAAAGAAATACATGAGAAGATATGTGTGCTAATTAACTTCACTGGGGAGTCCTTCCATAATGTGTATGTATATTAAATCACTACAATGTACATTATAAATATCTTACAGTTTTATATGTCAACTATTCCTCAGTAAAGCTAAAATTAAAAGAAAATCAAGTTTATGAGAGTAGTTTGAATATTTATATGTTTACTATTTTTGCTTCTAAGCAGTCTCTTAATTTAGCATTTTCCCCACTCTGTCAAATCACAGTGACCATTCATCAAAGATATTACTTGGTAGAGTCAATATGTCTGGATCAGTTACATTCTCCCACCCTTCCTTTACATTAATCTCTTTTCCTCACAAATCTTTATTGAAAGTGATTTTCTTCAGTTGCTTACAAACATCACCGTCATGAACATATAACATGGAATGTTATCATCTGGACTATGAACCAGGAAGAAACTCAGCCTATATTTAGGCTTTTAGGCAACAAGAGCAGTGAAAATATTCATTCTAAACATCAAAATTTATGGCTTAATAAAAGGAAAGTATAATTAAGAAACTTAAGCTTCAACATTCTGGGGGCAGCTCAGTCTGTTAAGTGACCAACTCTTGATTTCCGCTCAGGTCATGATCTCATGATCCTCAAGTTTGAGTCCCACATAGGGCTCTGCACGGACAGTGCAGAACCTGCTTGTGATTCTCTCTCCCTCTCTCTCTGCCCCTCTCCTGCGCGCTCTCTCACTCTCTCAAAATAAATAAATAAATAAAAACTTTTAAAAAAGTATCAACATTCTGAGTATAAACTAAAACGTTTAAGGTACATAGGCACAAATATTTCAGCCACTATGTCTTCAGAAATGTGTCTTTCCCTGAAGAGAAAATTTCTGTAGCCACTGAGAGACTGCAGTGTCTGAGCCTCATTGCCCAACTATAATTCACATGTGGCCTTCTCTTTTAGGGGAAACTCAAAGCAATTCTCCAGCATGAGAAAACTATTCCTATAGCTGTCAAGATACTACTTCACAGCTGTAATGTCCAAACTAATTTTTCCAAGGAAATTACATTTTTATGGAGAAATTAAGGCAAAAAATTTTTACAGAAAATCCTGAAGAACTTGACAGGATTTATGTAGCCAGTTAATTCTGAGATGAAGTTACAACCAGTTTCATTGTTTTCTCTTGACTATCTTTAGGAGGAGTAGTTTCTACTGAGTCTAATCTTTAAGCCATGCAAATTACAGGAGGCTTCAGAATGTCAGTAATAGCATGCTGGGGTTAATTATTGACTCAGAAGGGAGACCGTCAACTACTGAATCATCAACATATCTCTTGCCACACCTGGGGTTTTCTCTGGATGCCTTCCACTCAAGTGTTGACAAAACTTGACCTTGGATAGTTGCTAAGATTTGTTGGGACTTTAGCCAAAGGTGTTTACATGCCAATGGGACAGGCTCCACTTACATTAGCCAGGTTATTCTGCTCCACATATGGCAAGAAGAGTACTTTTTGAGTTTTCCACATTAATAATGATTGAAAGCTTCTAGACAAAAAGGTTCTTATTATTATAATCGCATGCAGTGCCCTGGATCCTAGCCTCATGTAAACCTTAGTGTGTAGCTGAGTCGAAAGACTAAGGCTCATTGATGAGTCACCTGGGAAGGATAAGCATGCCCATTTATTAAAGTTAAAACACAGGCCCACAGCCAGAATACTACATTTATACTTTCTGAATGGTCTTGGCAGCAATCCTACTGGGGTGGAGGTAGGGGGACGGGGTGGGGGGTACATTATTTTCCAATTGAATTAACCGGAGCCAAAAGTACAGTCCTGACCCCAGCTGTGCTACTGATTTGTCTGGGGAAAGACACTTAACCTAGAGTCTCCCAATTCTCCTTGGAACATAAAATCATTAAGTAACTGACCTTGAAGGTTATTGTGAGGAATGATGACATTTTAAGGAGGCTTATCTTTTGGAGAAAAAAAGGGTGCTTCAGAGCAGTCTCAAAGGCCTTGGTGCTTCCCCAAGGGGTGGTAAATAGATTAAAGAGAGTGAAATAATAGTAATAAGAAGGCAATTATAGAAAAAGTCTAAATAACGTTGTCTAGCTTGTTAAAACCCCTTCTTCTATTATCTATAATTTCTAGGTCAATTATGCTAATATCAACCCAGGGCCTAACTGAGTTAAGGAAAGAACACGGGAAGATTTGTATTGACATGATGTCAAAAGAAGAGTGGCATGGGGTATGGAAATGCCTCGTCATGTCTCCATTTGTATATAATAGCCTGCTTTGGTACAAGCTCCTGATAGAGCCTGATGGTTAATCATATCCCATGTGGAGTGAAACTTGTGGCTGACTAGACTACAAATCCCAGAGATACCCATTTCACAAAATGTAAGGTTGACAACAAATTTTTAATAATTAATTCTCTAGAAAGTTTCCTTTTAAAAAGTCTAGAAAATTGGTCAACAATATTTATTGAGTGTTTTCTGCATGCCAGGTCTGGAGTTGACTCTTTAGACTTAATCACAAATTACTGTCAGGTCATAAAGCAAATTCAGTGAATAAACAGAAAATATCTAATATAAAAGTCAAAATGTATTAATTTTCAAAATTAACATGTGAATAAATTTTCCTGCCATTTTCCCCTAGGAGGTCTTCACAACCCAGGAGAAAAGATTTACTCCCTATTTCCACACTACTTACTCCCACCCCCATGTGCAATGATGATACATATTCTTAAACTCAGGTACATGGATCTTTGTCCTGAGGTGGGCTCCCCAGCACACAACTAAATTTCCTTCCACATAAAAAGCTATCTGGTAGAGCGAAGAGTTTTTCCTTAATACCTGGACACATGAGACTGGGCAGTACAATTAGGCCATTCCTTTGGAAGAGCTCTGTCTTCCTTTCTATGGGGCCCAGCATTGGTGCAACTTTATCTGAATATGCATACGTTTTTGTTGATCTTGCGTAATCTGGGAAAGGAAAGGCATGAGCACCTTGATAGGTCAGCACAATGTCAGTTCCATGTTGACATGTAATGTAGCATGCGTAGTACACATTCCTAACTTGAATTTGTAAGCACAGCCTCCACGTTCATGGTGAACACCCACTGACAAGTGACTGGGTGTCATGGATGGGGAGATAGTCCTTTGCTCGCACCTTGCTCTGAGAGGTAAAGCCAGGTAACATTTGGGTGGACAATCCCTACACCTCCTCGGCCGTTTTCTTCCTTCACTTCCCATTAGGTTTCTCCTGGTCTCCTGTTAGACCTGTGAGTGCAAACATATGGTATCTGTCCTTCTCTGCCTGACTTATTTCGCTTAGCATGACACCCTCAAGGTCCATCCACTTTCCTACAAATGGCCAGATTTCATTCTTT
>NC_043714.1:28054055-28056004 GCF_006229205.1 Suricata suricatta
GGCCATATGTCATTCTTTCTCATTGCCATGTAATACTCCATTGTATATATATATATACCGCATCTTCTTGATCCACTCATCAGGTGATGGACATTTAGGCTCTTTCCATGATTTGGCTATTCTTGACAGTGCTGCTATGAACATTGGGGTACACGTGCCCCTATGCATCAACACTTCTAAAAATTAAATGACCCTACTAAAAGAGATTCTCAGATTGAATCAATTAACTTAAACTAGTCTGTTTACAAGGAATTCTGTGAATGAATACACCTAAAACAAAGCTATTCATTTAGAATAAAATCACAAGATAAATAAGAACACAATAGACAAATACAAACACAAAGAAAACAGATATGTATTAAGATGGGCAGAATGGGTGCGTGGGAGAGAGGGGAAGAGGGAGAGAAAGAGAAAGAGAGAGAGAAAATCTCAAGCAGTACCCATGTTCAGCGTGGAGCCCGACACAGAGTTCAATCCCATGACTTTGGGATCATGACCTGAGCCAAAATCAAGATTGGATACTCAATCAACTGAACTATCCAGGAGGTACCCAGAGGGTCTTCTTTCTTTGATGTGAAGTATAATAACTGATTTGTTAATCCCAACATTTACTGAGTGCACACAATCTACCATATACTCTTCTAGATGCTGAAGATACAGCGGTGAGCCAAACAGATGAATGTATAAAGGAACAGGATGGCTAGGGAATGCTGAGAGGTTGGGGTGGAGGGAATGAAGAGGGAATAAACAATTATTTTTCCTAAGTGTATGTATACAATGTGCACAGTCTCCATAATTTACAAAGGGAAAACATTTTCCTCAGGATCTGTGAGTACTTAAAAAATATATATATCACCTCCTATGTCACACACACACACAAAAAATACAGTAAGTTCTCCAAAGCAAAAATTATACAGACTATATGTGAAATAAAATTAATCTTTTTTAAAAGATTTTTTAAAATGTTTATTTAGTTTTGAGAAAGAGACAGAGAAAGAGAGAGAGAGAGAGGGAGAGATAAATGTGTTCCCAAATAAACAAAAATTGAGAGAATTCATGACCACAAAACCAGCCCTACAGAAAATCCTAAGAGGGACTCTATAAGGGAAATGTCGCAAAGAATACAAAGTGCCAGAGACACCACTATAAACATGAATTTGAGGGAGAACACAATGACTCTAAACCCACATTTCTCAATAATAACATTGAATGTAAATGGACTGATTGCTCCAACCAAACAACACAGGGTAGCAGAATGGATAAAAAACCAAAACCCCTCTATTTGTTGTCTACAAGAGACTCATTTTCAACTGGAAGCCACCTTCAGGTTGAAAGTAAAGGGATGGAGAAATATCTATCATGTGACTGGAAGCCAAAAGAAAGCTGGAGTAGCCATACCTATATCAGACAAACTGGACTTTAAAGTAAAGGCAGTAACAAGAGATGAAGAAGAACATTATATAATAATTACAGGATCTCTCCATCAGGAAGAGCTAACAATTATAAATATCTTTGCGCCAAATTTGGGAGCGCCCAAATACATAAAACAATTAATCACAGAAAGAAACAATCTTATTGACAAAAATGTGCTAATGGCAGGGGACTCTAATACTCCACTGCCAGCAATGGATAGATCAACCAGACAGAAAATCACTAAAGAACAATGGACCTGAATGACACATTGGAACAGATGGAACTGATAGATATATTTAGAAATCTGCATCCTGAAGATAGGAAATTCACCTTCTTTTCGAGTGCACATGACCCATTCTCCAAGATTGATCACATACTGGGGCATAAAGCAGCCCTCCATAAGTATAAACGAATAGAGATCATACCATGCACACTTTCAGATCACAATGCTATGAAACTTGAAATTAACCACAGAAAAAAGGCTGGAAAACCTCCAAAAATGTGGAGGTTAAAAACCACCCTACTAAAGAATGATT
>NC_043714.1:28056104-28057354 GCF_006229205.1 Suricata suricatta
AACAGCACATAAAAAGAATTATCCATCATGATCAACTGGGATTCATTCCTGGGTTACAGGGATGGTTCAATATCCACAAATCCATCAACGTGATTCATCACATTAACAAAAGAAAGGATAAAAACCATATGATCCTGTTGATAGATGCAGAAAAAGCATTTGACAAAATACAGCACCCTTTCTTAATAAAAACCCTTGAGAAAGTCAGAATAGAAGGAACTTACCTCAACATTATAAAAGCAGTTTATGAAAAGCCCACATCCAATATTATCCTCAATGGGGAAGAACTGAGAGCTTTCCCCCTGAGATCAGGAACACGACAGGGGTGTCCACTCTCACCACTGCTGTTTAACATAGTGCTGGAAGTCCTAGCATCAGCAATCAGACAACAAAAGGAAATAAAAGGCATCAGAATTGGCAAAGAAGAAGTCAAACTTTTACTTTTCTCAGATGACATGATACTCTACATGGAAAACCCAATTAACTCCACCAGAAGCCTTCTAGAACTGATTAATGAATTCAGTAAAGTTGCAGGATACAAAGTCAATGTACAGATTCAGTTGCATTCCTATACACCAAAAATGAAGCAGCTGGAAGAGAAATCAAGAAACTGATCCCATTCACAATTGCACGAAAAACTATTAAATACCTAGTAGTAAACCTAACCAAGGATGTAAAAGACCTATATGATGAAAACTATAGAAAACTTATGAAAGAGGTTGAAGAAGACACCAAGAAATGGAAAAACATTCCCTGTTCATGGATCGGAAGAATAAACATTGTGAAAATGTCATTACTACCCAAAGCAATCTACACATTCAGTGCAATCCCCATAAAAATTGCACCAACATTCTCCTCAAAGCTAGAACAAACTATCCTCAAATTCGTGTGGAACCACAAAAGACCCCGAATAGCCAAAGTAATATTGAAGAAGAAAACCAAAACGGGAGGCATCACAATCCCAGACTTTAACCTCTACTACAAAGCTGTCATCATCAAGACAGTTTGGTATTGGCACAAAAACAGACACATAGACCAATGGAATAGAATAGAGAACCCAGAACTGGGCCCACAAATCTATGGCCAATTAATTTTTGACAAAGTAGGAAAGAGTATGTGATGGAAAAAAGACTGCTTCTTTAGCAGGTGGTGCTGGGAGAACTGGACAGCAACATGCAGAAGAATGAAACTAGACCACTTTCTGACACCATACACAAAATTAACTCAAAATGGCTGAAGGACCTGAATGT
>NC_043714.1:28057454-28058461 GCF_006229205.1 Suricata suricatta
ATGTTTAAATGGAGTTGCTTTTACAACACCAAAGACTTAATCATCCATTTCCTACATAAAAGGTAGCTACTTTTTTGCATGGACCTCAAGTATATTGTAGTATAGAGGTGGAATTTAAGGAAAGGTATTAAGCAGGCTGTGTTGTAGCTTATGGGCAAGTAATAAATTGTATCATGTATCTTGAATGTATCATAGATAAGCTGCTATATAATGATCACCACTTCAGATAGCTGTGAATTAGGTGATTAACTAGTTGTTACCTAAGCTTCTAATTTCTGTATAAGTCTAATTACATGAAACAGAAGTTGGGGTTTTGATTTTTTACTTTGCTTTTCTTTTTGGAGTGTCATTGTAACTACTGTATTGTAAATGATGGAAAATAATTGCATATGTTAAAAAAATAAATTGTGTTATATGAAAAAAAAGAATAAATGAACATTAAAAAAAAAAGAATAGAAACTCCCCCAGGCAATTCTAATATGTAAACAAAGTTGGAAAGCATAGCCTTAAAGGAAAAAGACCAGAGATGAGGATGACAATGTGTGGTAGCTCTAGAACTTTTTGATTTCTTCTCCAATAACATTTAATTTGGTTTCATTCTCTTCTCTTTTTAGCCTATTTGTGGATAGTTTTTTTTATTTTCTATAGTAGAAAAATAACTGGTTTTCAGTGTCTTTCAGCATTCTAGTTTTAAAGAGCTCCAATAGCTTAACGTGGAGTATTTGAAGTAAGAAAGAGTGGCTTACGTTCACTGTGATGCATCAGCACAGAATTGGAAGTTCATAAATAACCGCCTGGCTCTCCCCAATACAGCCTCACACTGGTAAATCCAAACTTATGGAATACTTTTATCTGCTAGGTGACAAAATCGCTTTGCGATGATGGCCTTTTTTGTTGTTGTTGTTGTTGAAAAAGTAATTGGTACAAATCGGGCAGCCTTAGGAGAGCTGGAAGCTCAGCTTTAGTTTTTAGAGTTGGCATGTGCCTTATCAGACCTTTAGAATTAA
>NC_043714.1:28058561-28120148 GCF_006229205.1 Suricata suricatta
TACAGCCTCACACTGGTAAATCCAAACTTATGGAATACTTTTATCTGCTAGGTGACAAAATCGCTTTGCGATGATGGCCTTTTTTGTTGTTGTTGTTGTTGAAAAAGTAATTGGTACAAATCGGGCAGCCTTAGGAGAGCTGGAAGCTCAGCTTTAGTTTTTAGAGTTGGCATGTGCCTTATCAGACCTTTAGAATTAACACCCTGTAGAACTGGTGCAAAAATCCCAAACTAAAAGTTCCACTTGTGGGTGAGGAAAAATTTACCTTTTCCATTCAAGGCTCTCTTTTGTCTTGTTTAAGGCTTAAATAGACATGAGACAGAACAGGAGAAAATCAACTTTAATTTTGTATGTACAGGGACTTCAGAAAGATATGAGACTCATAGGCAATCAACAATAGAGGCTTAATATGCCGTCCAGAGCTAAGGAGAAGGGAGGGGGTCTGGAACCTCAAAGAGAAGGAAAACAGGTCAAAGGAAGATGAAAAAGTAAATATTTGGTAAACAAATGTTTGCTGGACAAAGAGAAATAATGGAACTTAGAGAGGAATTTTAACAAATATATTTTGTTAACTCTCTCTCTCTGTCTATCACACCTAGTTCATATTATCCTAAAGTTATCTATGGTGAAGCTCCTTCCTGGAGCAGGTCCTCTGTTTAAATTCTTTCAGGCAGTTGGAGGGGAATACAAAAAAAAAAAAAAAAAAGAAAAAAGAAAAACCCCTTGAGTCTTCTCTTTCTTAAATATAATGACCCTAGCAGTGCCTGGGTGGCCCAGTTGGTTAAGCATCTGACACTTGATTCTGGCTCAGGTCACAATCCCAGGGCCACACAATCAAGCCCCATGTCATGCTCCATGCCGAGCCTGGAACCTGTTTAAGATATTCTCTTTCTCTCCCTCTTTCTTTGTCTACTCCCACCGCTTGTATGGGCATGCTCTCTCTCAAGTCAATAATAATAGTAATAATGATAATAATGAGCCTAAAATAATTCACATAGCAAAGAGATATGTTTTGGGGTGGAAAGTTTTGTCACTTACACATTTTTATATTACTTTAAAAAAAACTCATATTCTTGGTATATGGAAACTATTGATAGTCTCCTGAAGGCTTTCTGAGCATTTAGTTTCACTTGATAATAGCATCTTAATGTAGCATATTAATCTAATGGAAGATTCCAGTTGTAAAGGAGATTGTGAACCAGGAGTACTGAATTCTGGGTCCCCTGATGGGTGTTTAGCTGATGAACCAACATGACTGATGGCTATATATTGGCATCCTTTGCCAAAATGAAATTTAACATGACTTTCCTCTCTCAGTTCCTGACTGACTTTGTCTCTGAGTAATTGCTGCTGCCGGAGAGTCTTCTCTTATTTTTTCCACAACCCTAGATTTACCAGATGCCAGGTGCTTGGTTTAGTACAATAATTATAACTTATGAAATAACTGTGGTACATTGAAGAAGCAATATTTCATTGGATTCTCAAGATGTTCTTATATACTATTTTTCTTTTAAGCAAAAGTCGCATTTTTGTTTTAAATGATTACTGTAGTGGTTAGGTCCAGAAATTTATTTTTTATAAAAAATACGTCATATATGTATAGTATTAAAAGTTAACTTATTCCTAATTAGTTTTTGTAGAAAAATGTCATGGAATTTTGCAGAATACACATTTAGGTGATACTAGGCAATCACCAAAAAATCTTGTGGAGGCCAGGAGGCAAGGATTTCCTCAACGTCTTTCCCTTCTGAGTTGATATATAGATATTATCATAGATCCAGTGGTGTCTTATTAAGTATTTTTTAAATGTTTGTTTATTATTGAGAGACAGAGAGAGACAGAGCGTGAGCTGAGGAGGAGCAGAGAGAGGGGAAGACACAGAATCCAAGGCAAGCTCCAGGCTCTGGGTTGTCAGTACGGAGCCTGATGTGGGGCTCGAACTCACAAACCGTGAGATCATGACCTGAACTGAAGTTGGACCCTTGACTGACTGAGCCACTAAAGTGCCTCTTATTAAGTACTTTTTAAGAACAGTTGCCACTGCTAGAGTTATAATTAGTGTTTCCTTTTGAAGTTGCAAATGCGGGTGCCTGGGTGGCCTAGTCAGTTGAGTGTCTGACTCTCACGGTTTGTGAGATCAAGCCCTGTGTCGGGCTCCGTGCTGACAGTGCAGAGCCTGCTTGGGATCCTCTGCCTCCCTCCCTGCACCTCCCCTACTTGTGCTCGCTCTCTTTCTCTCTCTCTCTCTCAAATAGTAAATAAACTTTAAAAAGGTAAAAATAATAAAAAAATAAGTTGCGTATATATTGTTATTAACAAGAGCAAATTTTATTGACTCATGAACATCTTTGCAGTGTTGAGGTAGCTTTAGTCCTATAGTGAGGCAACAGAGTTTTTATATTTGTTAAAGAACTTAGGAGTTATGCAATAAAATAAATTTTTAAAAAGAAAAAAAAAAGCTAAACATTTGTTAATTTGAGAATTCCTCAGTATCTTTAATGTGATAATGAGCATTATGAAGCAGTCAGAGGAAATCTAATATTCACTGCTTCCCAAACTATTTGATCAGAGAAAAATCTTTCTATAGTATACATATTAACATCTGCGGGCAATGCTCTTCTGAGCAGTTTGGAAAACAGAGCTGAGCATTCAATTTAAGAAGCATTGAGAAAGAAGTAATAATAAAAGTGAAAGTAATAAAACCACGAATTGTTCAAATTAATAGATAAATTCATACTCTGGTTCTCTAAAAATAAAATAAAATGGATTTTACTTGATAAGCCTAAATGTAGAAAAATAACAAAACTATTTGGTAATACAATTGAAATACCAATGAAGCATTTTTGAGTTAACTATATGTTGCTTAAATTAGCTCAAAAGGAAAACAGAAAGTCAAGAAAATAAATATTATGATAGAATTGGGGGGGAAGTCACTTAAGTGCTTTTAATGAAAGGTCACAAATTACATGATTAGTTATTTTGGAACTTCAACAGATAATTCACTTATTATATAAATGGTTCCAGAGAATAGACCATCATGGAGAAATTGCCAGTTCATTTTAAATATCTAGCGTAATATTTGTTCTAAAATGAAAACAGGATTGTATAAAACAAAAAAAGAGTAATTTTTGTGCAATAGATTAAAAAATCTAAATAAATTACTGATAAACTGAATGTCTTATTTTAAATATATGTAAAGATATATTCTACTTTATTTAAATATTTATTTTATCAAAGTATTTATATACTGTTTATTAAGGAATGCTAACATTATTGACAACTATGGTGCTAGTTAAACAATTTTTTAAATGTTTATTCATTTGAAAGAGAGACAGACAGACAGACAAAGCATGAGTAGGGGAGGGGCAGAGAGAGAAGGAGACAGAATCCAAAGCAGGCTCCAGGCTCTGAGCTGTCAGCAAAGAGTCTGATGCAGGGCTCAAACTGTGAGATCATGACCTGAGCTGAAGTCTGACGCCCAACTGAGTGAGCCACCCAGGCGCCCCGACAACTAGGGATTATTAAAGTACTCCATCAATGTCAAAGACAAAAAGGGTGATAAACTTGGGGCATTTTGGTGGCTCAGTTGGTTAAACATCCGGCTTCAGCTCCGGTCATGATCTCTCCATTTGTGAGTTCAAGCTTTATGTGGGTCAGGTTCTATGCTAAACAGTCAGAGCCTGGAGCCTGCTTCGGATTCTGTGTGTGTCTCTCTCTCTCTCTCTCTCTGCCTCTCCCCAGCTCATTCTCTGTCTCTCTCTCTCAAAATAAAATAAAGACATAAAAAGAAATTTAAAAAAAAGTATTCAAACTCAATTTCTGGTCAAAAGCATTTAGTTATTTTAAAACAGAAGGAAGGGCGCCTGGGTGGCTCAGTCGGTTAAGCCTCAGACTTCGGCTCAGGTCAGATCTCACGTTAGTGGGTTCGAGCCCCGCGTCGGGCTCTGTGCTGACAGCCAGCTCAGAGCCTGGAGCCTGCTTCCAGTTCCGTGTCTCCTTCTCTCTCTGCCCCTCCCCCTCTCATGCTCTGTCTCTCTCTGTATCAAAAATAAATAAAACATTAAAAAAATTAAAAAAAACAGAAGGATTCTTTCTTGACAAAGAATATTATCTCAAGTCAGTGCAGTATTTTCTGATAGGCCAACTAAATAGGTATGTATAGAACTAAAGAATTTGAACTTGATATTTGCAAAATACCCACTGAAGCAGTCACCTTTAGAAAATCATGTTCAGTCTACGGCCATACCACTCTGAACGCGCCCAATCTCGTCTAATCTCAGAAGCTAAGCAGGGTGGGGCCTGGTTAGTACTTGGATGGGAGAAAATCATGTTCAACAAAATTTCTTGATAATATTTTGCAAGTTAATGCTGGTTCTGTTTTGAATTGCATATTGAATCATAATCTTTTCCTACTTAAAGCCCCTATATTGTCTTTATCTGGTTCTGCACGTGCAATGGCCAACCTCATTCTTAACAGAGGTTGCTTAATGCTTAAGCAATTAGTATTCATATTAAAGTGAATAACAAAACAATGATAGCCATAAACATTTGTATTTTAATAGGTCTATCAATGTAGTAAGGCAGGAATAACAAATAAGAGATACAATTATGAGATTCAAGGAGGCAAGATTATCATTTTATGCTAAGGATATGGATGTTTATTTTGACAGTGCAGGAAAGCAATAACAAAACCCTATTAGATATAGTGAAAGACCTCATTAAAATGATTGATTACAAAATAAATATACCAAACCATTCATTTTTCTATTTACCTATAATAACAAGTTTGAAAGCATAGTGAGAAATAATCTCAATTATAAGCATAGGTCTAATCAAAAGAAGGGCCTAGGGGTGCCGGGGTGGCTCAGTCAGTTAAGTGTCCAACTTAAGCTCAGTTCATGATCTCGCGGTTCACGGGTTTGAGCCCTGCATCAGGCTCTGGGCTGAAAGCTCAGAGCCTGGAGCCTGCTTCAGATTCTGTGTCTCCCTCTCTCTCTGCCCCTCCTCCACTCAGGCTCTGTCTGTCTGTCTCTCAAAAATAAACATTAAGAAATATTTTTAAAAAGCTCCTATATGAGTAAAATTATGTATTTCTTTCCTTATAGACATAAAAGAAGATTGAATACATGGAGGTATACACCTTAATCCTAGAGGGAAGTTTCAAAATTTTACGTATTGTCAATTGCAACAATTATTGGTATGCATTTCATGCTAATACAGTTAAAATATGGCTAATTCTTAGATGTATCTGGAAGAATAAAGTCTATTTGGATTAAATATTTAAGGTAATAAAACAAAATTGGGACAAAGTGAGAAGAGGTGCTTTAAATAAGATCAGACATTGAGAAAAGCTATAACGAAAGGATAAAACAGTTTGACTACACAAAGAATTTTCAAATGTCTTATGGCAAATTATATCTTAAAGACAAAAAGTTATAGAGAAAGAATATTTACAATGCACATTACTGGTAACCGGTTAATTATAACATACAAAAGGTTTCTATGCATGTATAAGAAAAAAACAAATAAAATAAATAGGTAAAACAATAAAGTTAAAAATGGGCAACTCATAGTATTGTATTGTATTTGTATTTAGCCATGATATACTAATTCTTATCCATGATGTTAGTAAAATTAAAGAAATAATAATACCTAGTGCCTGCAAAGATTTGGAGAAGACAGTATTTCTGTGGTCTTTTGACAGAAATGTAAATTATAACATCCTTTTTTTGGGAGGAAACAATCTAGTTATATCTATTTCCAGATATTATCCCTTCAACCTAGAAATTCTATTATGAGCTTATCACATAGAAACAAAGCTTCGATACCCCGGAATGCACGCTCAAAAATCTTTTCTTACAGGACTGTTTGTAGAAGGAAAAGGCCATCAAGGTCAGTGATTGCCTATCAGTGGGAAATACACTTAATATATTGAATTGAATATAAACCCACATCCATGCGTGGATTTTATGCAACCATGGGGAAAAATAACTTGAGTCTATATCTATTGCACTAAATTTCTATTATGTGGTGAGAAAATCAAGATGGAGAAAAATGCTTACAGAATGTCTCTACTTGCAGGGACGGAAGCTGATAAAAAGCCCTGTATGTGAAAGGGTGGGTACATATGTATTTGTGACTGTTGCCGGAGCGTGGATAAAGAGGAGGAACACTCAGAAGCTGCTAGTGGTTATGCTCAAGGTGTAAGGAGAGGAGCAGAGGGAGAATGAGAAGTAAGGTTTCAAAAAGTCTGCAGTGCACTGGAAAACCGTTCTGTTTTCGAGAACATGGAATTCAATCTACATTATTGGTTCACATCATAAAAACTAAATTTATGCATGAACTAGAAGGTAACATGAATGGATTTAGACATTGATTTGCCCAGGACTCTTATTTCAAAATAATGAAGTTTTGAATAAAGAAAGAAAAAAAAATTCAGTGAAAAAAAAAGCCAGGAAAATGGAAATAACAATGAGAAGGGGAAGATTCTCAGAGTCTGTTAATTAAAATATGCTGTGCTGGTTGGGTTTCTTCAGATGTTATCTCTGCTGATAGGGAAATAAAGCTGAGGCAGAGTAAAGGAGAAAAGGAAATGATCTCTGAAGGCCCCATGGAGATGTAACATGTTGCTTACTGCTATTCAGGATAGAAAAGTGCCTTTGGCTCAGTGAGAACGCAGAATCCTGGTGTCCTCCATGCTCAGCTCCTTCTCTTCCTTTTCTGTTTCAGGGGAACACGACTGAGGTCTCATTTCAGGGGTGGTAGGATCCATCATGTTTAGCGTATGGGTGGTTGTCAGAGGAAGAACAAAATTCTTGTAGAAGTAGAGCTAAACCCCACTGGGAGGTGCCAGGGACCAGCTACTGCACCTCCAATCCTTTTGCAGCAGTAGTTTCTTCTTCTTTTTTTTTTTTTAATGTTTATTTCTTTTAAGGGGGAGCAGTAGGTGCAGAGAAAGGGAGAAAGAGAACCCCAGCAGGCTCCTCACTGTCAGCGCAGAGCCTGAAGGGGCTCGATTTCACGAACCACGAGATCATGACCTGAGTTGAAATTGAGTTGAACACAACTGACTGAGCCGCCTGGGTGCTCTAATTTACTCTTGAGATTCCAATTCATATGGTAATATGGAAGTTTCTGCACCCAGAAGAAGCCGACCATGACACTGCTTTTCCTGGAAGCATCCCTCGTCCCTTCCCATGCCCGTGTTCCTCAGCCTCACCTCCTGGAGTGGGACTCCTGAGAGTGCCCATTCCTTATGCCACAGAAATAGGGACGTGTCTTGTCGTTGGTCTTAAGGCACATGCCTTCACCTTGTTTATAGGTTATTTTTATTTATTGTTCCTATAATGCAGTGACAGACACAGATTCCCAATTCAGCTAGATCTTGAACTTTAGAGGGGTTCTGCAGATAAATAGGAGTTGCTGGTCACTCCCGACCATGTAGTTCTAGCATGAGATGTTCAGGATTTGGGGAGAGAGAAGAGGTAGGTCATGAGAGTCTTTCTTTAGCTTAAACTTGATGGGCTTACAACATGTCTTCAAAAAACTTACTCCTCTAATTTCTTAAAATCTTCTAATAAGTAATGCACGGTGTCTCAAATTTATCTTCTTTTTGGAATTTACTAAATGCGTTTACATATTTCATGCTTTATGATAAGCAGCTATGTCTTACAAATTTTATGCATTCCAAGCTTTATACTCTTCATAAATATTTTAATTGAAATAAAGTGAATTTCAGTGTTATTTTTTCCCAAGACCAAAAATATAACTATTAATAATTTCTAACTTTATCAGTGTTCTCTAAATGTTATAGACAAAATTAATATTATAAATCTTGGTTTAGGTTGTTAATTTTTAAAATGACTCTTGTTTATATTTGAGGAACTTAAAAATTTTTTGAAAATATTTAGAAAAATAGTTCATTTTCCCTGAAAATTGCATCTTCAGTCGTGTACCTCAAACTGCTGGGTTTTATCTATCTGATATTTTTTCTACATCCTAACTGCCTACTTTATCATCTATGGCTTGTCACAACTCATTAATTCAAATCTATCACTCTTTTGTTCCACCAATTAGAAGTGCTTATTTTGTTTCTGAAGTCAATGATCCTCTGTAGGGAAAGGTACAAATAAGAGAAACACAAAATGTAGGAAAAAAAAAGAATCTTTCTCTCTCTTTTTTTTCCCACTTTGGCTGGGAGACATGTACACTTAATAAGGCTCATAAATTTTGGTTTCCCTCCAAAGGAACTTAAACACTAATAACTTCACATGAAATACTCCCAATTTTGCAAGCCATCCTAAATTTATTCCCACTAGCAAGCAAATGATTAAGAAAACCCACCTACAGACAAGTTTAATTTCCCTGAAGAGGGTGGGTTTTTTTGGTCATTTTGTTTTGGTGTGTGTGTGTGTGTGTGTGTGTATGTGTGTGCATGCGCGCATGTGCGCCCGTACGTGTGTGGTGAAGCAACGGAAAAACCCGTCAGCAAGGCAGGGGTATTGTTGATATTATACTGCTCAGGTTCATTCATTCAAAGATTTTAGAAACTGAATATAGAGTTTTTGTCTTGATTCTACATTCTCTTACCCCATCATTGTCATTTGGAACCTAGGTTTTCTTTTCTTTTTTTGGAACTTAGTTTTGAAAAGATATATTAAGAGGCTGTGCAGAATGCTAAAGTTAAATTTTTTTCTGAGTTCCACCCTTTTTTTTTAAGCCAGATTTTTTTTTAAACTGTGCTAGGGAATTGGTATAATTTAAGAAAATATAACAAATAAATTGAACTCACTTGGATTAATTCTCAGATGTTAGTTCATTAGGAAATGTATTTACTAATCAAACAAACATCCAAGCTATGAAATACTTCAGTAATGGGCTTCCGTAGTGTAATGATTAGCACTCTGGACCCTGAAATACTTCCGTATATGTCGCACTGATACTTCCATTGGTACCTTGAGGAAACTAAGTGGGATCCTTGATTGGATGTCTTGTTCCCGCCCAGAGTCAGTTTAGTTTGGAAGCAATCTCCTCAAGCCTGCCTACCTCTCATTATCACTGACTCTTGGTTCCATAAACTTATTTTGTCCACAGATGACAATAATTCCTTTTTCTCTTTCTCCAGATTTCCTCAAGATGATGTCTTAGAGTGGATGGCATCTCAATGACTCAATGCACCCACCTTTTCTTCTTGTTTGAGTCACTCATAATCTTTTCTTACAAGTATTAATTGGGCATCACTGCACAGGGGATTCAAGATAGTTTTAAAGATCCAAAGGTAATTTTGTAATTGGGGGTAATATTTTCCCCCAAGAAGACTTAAAAACGAATAAAATATGTAAAATCCATGTCTATGACTAGTATACCAGCAAAAAAATGGGAAGGACAAGAGAAAGGGCCAGGTGAAAACTTATGAGTCAGAGGAAGAAGCAACTGCTGTCAGCAGAGGGTTAGGGACAGCTTCTTAGAGAAGGTGAAGGCCAAGTTTCCTCTACTGAAGCAGATACAGATGCACGTGGATTCACACACAAGTCACAACGCTCAGACGCACATGGATTCACACACAAGTCACAATGCTGTTTTACTTTTTAGTTCCTACCCTAATGCTCTCTTCCCCTAACCAAGCTGCATCACTTAAATCACGAACCCACTGCATCCATGGTAGACTGGTTTGTCCTTACCACTGCACGAATGGCTCCATCCAAGTGTCAACTGGTCCCCTAATTATTATTACCACTAGATTCTTTTCAAGTCTGATTTCATTTGATCTTTCCCTCTCTTCATCTAATACTTTTGACCACTTATTTCTTCCTTTGACATCCTGAATAGCACCCTCTCTTGATTCTATTATGCCTCCAAGCATTGTTCCTCAGGATTCTTTCTAGCTTTTCTTCTCCTAACAACTTCTTTAAGTGTTGATGCATTTCAAACTTCTCTGACCCTGCTAGCTAACCACTATGTATGTCCTCCCTGAATGAGGTTCATTTGGTCCAATGGTCTCAGTTAATATCTTCACCCAAAGTCAGTCATGTTCTGCACTCAGAAATGCTATAGGACATTTCCACTTTTGTTGATCTAAAGCACTAGGGTGGATTGAAGTCTCTAAAGAAGCATGCCAAGAATTTGTGTGTGGGGCATTTATTAAGGAGTACTCTTGGGAAGATATTTAGGTGGAGAAAGACAGAGCATCTTGGACAGGAGAAATTAACTTAGGTAACTTCTTGAGGCGCTCTGAAGCTGAGATGGTTCTACAATATAGTCTGTAGTTAGAATGAAGAGGCTGGGCCTTTGTACCCCTGCCCTGACTGGCAGTGGATACGGGCTGCCCTAGAAAGGGACTAGACTTGGACAAGAAGCCTCTCACTCCCAGCAGTGCAGAGAGTAAGTCCTTCAACCCCAAAGAGGTACCAGCACAATGTTTACTACAGGTACCTAATGTGTCTACAAAACTATCCATTATTTTTTCCATAAATGTGTTACATCTCATATTTCTATACTTGCTCAATTGCTCTCCTGTCTAGCAGCCCACACCAGACCCTCTTATTAAAGTTATTTTTTAATGTTTATTTATTTTTGAGAGAGAGAGAAGAGAGAGAGACAGAGCATAAGTAGGGGTGGGGCAGAGAGAGAGGAGACACAGAATCCGAAGCAGGGTCCAGGCTCTGAACTGTCAGCACAGAGCCCAACGCAGGGCTTGAACCCACAAACTGTTGAGATCGTGATCTGAGCTGACGTCAGATGCTCAACTGACTGAGTCACCCAGGCACCCCCAGATCCGGAGGGATCACTGAGTCCCTTCACTTAGTTCTCACTAGCAGCTAACTCAAAATCCAGATCTTTCTAACCTCCATCCTTAATTTTTCACTTATCTTTTTCCTTCCTACCCAACTTGTTGTTAAGGGCCTAATGCAGACATGCTATCTCTCACCTAAACATCGCAATAGCATCCCGATTGCCATCACAGGTTCATGTCTTTCATCCTTCCTTCTCTTTTATCCTTTTCACCTCCGAAGTGATATTTCTACAATGTAAAACTAACCACATTTTGTCTCTGTTTAGTCAGTGGTTCCCATTGTCTTCTGCATAGTGATCAAATTTCTTATCAGGGCATGAAATTTCTCCAGCCTCATCTGAGGCCCACAGTTTAGCCATTCAGAAATGCTTGTGGTCCGGCAAGTACATCAGGCTATTTCGTATCTCCCTGCCTTCTTTGATCATGATGTTCCTTCTGCCTGCAGTATTTTTTCATCCCACGCCCTTGCCACTTGAGAATGTCTATTCAGCTTTCAAGTCTTAGTTCAAGCAGTAACCCTCTGGGAAACCTTTCCTGGCTTGCTTTATCCCCCTTGAATCATCTCATTCTTTATTTATGACCCCACTATGTCCCAACATACTGCTGCTTTAAATCTATAATCTGTAATTGTATTCTTTGTAGCCATGACTCTCTGTCTTACTGTTTGTATTCTCCTGGAAGGCAGAAATTATGTCTGATTTACTCCTGAGGAGTGTGGAAGAAAACATTAATTAATGATGAATGAAATGATTGTTAAGTAGAAGGGAGGGGCCAGTTGCTAACAGGATGAATCTGAAAAACAAACAAACAAGCAAAACAAACAAGCGTGGTATTGTGACTTTCTTCAGTTATACCCAACAGCCTCACAATAGGCAGGGAAGATATAATGTGAAGTGCTCAGGGTAAAGCACTAAGAAGTTGTGTCCACTGGAAGGAAACAGCATAGAAGAGATCAAGGCTTCTAGTGAGAGCTTTGCTGAAAATAGGGAGGGTCTGTGGTCCTCAGGCACACAGATGAGCCTGCGGGCTGCGGGACGGGCTGTGTGAGTGAAAGTGGTCTGGAAACTGAGGACTTAAAAGGCAAAACCAGTACTAGTGACGCAGTGGGAAGCCGAGGAAGAAAGGAAAATTCTGGACCTCTAAATTTTCGAGATAAAGCAGTCTGAGGTGTTGACAAAGTCCAAAGTCCAGTCTTAAAATCAGGTTGCTTAAGGGGAGGGGAACAAAGATAAAGGTTGTTATCAGTTAAGAAAATGAAAATCTTTGGTGAGAAAGCCCTGTGGGTTATTACTAGAGTGACCATATATCCTGGTCTCTTGGTCTCTTTCTGAGTTATACCTGCTGTTCCAGCAAAATTATTAATAGTGTTTCTCTTCCTCTCAAAAGTTTCCTTGTTTGGATGATAAATTATAATCATTCTAGTTATTATTAACTTCCCAAAACATCATAATAATACTTTGTGTAGCTAAGATACCTCTCTGGATTTTTGGAGAAAAATTAGGCTTTCAGAATTAGAATGTTCACTATTAGAGTTAAAATATAGTAGGGATTTAAAGAATCATTATTGTAATTTATCATGGGAAGATAATAATAAATGCATTTTTAATTAAAATGTATCACAATTAGAATTGTTTAATTTCACATTTATACAAAACTTAAGTTTTCTGTGGTATGAGTCCTGCCTTTTTATGATTTTTTAGAATAGAGTTGCATTAAAACAGATAAATTTTAACATGTAGCTTAATAATTTACACTTAAAGAGGAGTCTGTAAACTTAGAGCTGTTTCAAATATAATTGCTACATTGTAGACAGGAAAGAACATAGGATGAAAATCAGAGAATGTGGTGCAGTTTCTTACCAGTTAACATGAAAATAACCAAGTTAATGATTCGGTCTAAGCCTATTCCCTCACTGTTACAAGGGGATAATAATAATAATCATCTGACCTCTCAAAGGGGTTGTAGTGAAAACCAAGTGAAATAATGGAAAATTCTTTTAAAAACTGTACAAATGTAAGTATACCAAATGTACTTTCTAAAAACAAGACAGAAACAAAAACAAGAAAAGTAAAAGGAGGGTCCAGGTGAGTTATTGGTATTTTTGTTTTTAATTCACTTGAATATTTTTCATAACTGTAGAGTTAACAGATTGGTCACTGTTAATATAGAAATAGATGAGTTGTTCGAGATTTAAAAATCCATTTCATAAAATAGGAAGACCACTGAGAGTAAATGGCAACCATAGTCATCTTGTTAGCAATCTGTCTTTTCATTTTACGTGAAAGACAGAGTAATTAGGGAACTGAAGGCCTGATGAGAAAATGAGGTAATTTTTGGAGACAGAAATATCTAATTCATTCTTTTATAAGTGTTTTACCTATTAAAAGCCCTCAACCTAGCCATCGGAAGGTCAACCATTTTATAGATTAACTCACTCAAGCTATGTCAGAGGTTAGGAACTCTCTGGTGAGAACAGCTGTTTGTCATTTGTCTTTCCACATCAAAGACCCAGGGAGATTCTTTAGTGAATTAGGGAGGTATTCAGGAGATGGAATTAATTGTTGGTATAAAGAAAGTGCAGACAAGAACACTAGTTTCCCTATAAGGAAGGTAGGAAATAATAAACATTAATTGGAGCAGTAAATTTTCCTAGGCCTAGGATATTTTATTCTAGGACAAACAAGTTTGCAAATGTGTAAAAAATTATAGGTAAAACACCACATATAAGTTTATATGGGAAGATTATTTATTTTTCATGCAACATATAGATTTTTCTGAGACTAAAGTCAACTTTAATTATGAAAAAGAGGCAAGTTTATTCTTGCACACAGTTTGCAGTAAGTTCACAGAATAATAGGAAAAGAATGTAAATATTTGTGAAAATGAATATACTTTGATAAGAAAAGAATATATTTTAAATTCCCACTATGGTCTAGGATCTGTGCTACACATAGTACATGAATATTGACATTTAGTTGTCACAGCTATTAATGAGGTAGGGTTAATCCCCACCCTCAGTTTTGATAGGGAAAATAAGGTACAGTAGCCAGGTTAAGTTAGAAGTTGTTAGGCAGACAGCTAAAGATTCTTCCCACTCTACCCAGGATTCCCTGGTTATTTAATCAGATACTAATCTAGGTAATGCTGTGAAGAGATTTTGCAGTTGTAATTAAAGTCCCAAGTCAGTTGACCTTAAGACACAGAGATTATCCAAAGGGCCTGATTTAATCACATGAGCCTTTAAAAGACAGATTCAGAAATCTAGAGAGAATTTAAGCAGGAAAAGGACTCAGACTTACTCTTGCAGCTTTGAAGATCAAGAGGGCATGTGGGTGTGGGCAGGCCCCACAACAAGAGTGGACACTGGCTGATGGCCCTCAAGGAAACAGAGACCACCATTCACAAGGAAATGAATTCTCTCTACCCTCATTAGTGAAGACCCCACTCTGGCTGACACCTGTATTTTGGCCTTGTGAGACCTGAAGGACCCAGTTGAGCCATGCCAGACTTCTGAACTACAGATGGTGAGGTAATAAATGGGTGTCCTTTTAAGTTGCTTAGGTTGTGGTAATGTGTTACAGCTGCAGTAGAAATCTAATACAGAAACTCAGTCATAGAGTAAATAACCAGGAGACCTAATATTTAACCCACTCAGCTCAAAGTATACTAATGAAAATAGAAGTGAGCAAGACCAGTGCATGGATTTGAAACAGCTTTCTTTTTCTCTTTCTTTCTCTCTCTCCTCCCTCTCTCCTTCCTTCCTTTTTTTCTTCTATTCATCAACTACCAAATATTTTTTTACTACCTTTTATATGAGAGATATATCTCTAGAGAAGGTACACAGATAAAAGAAAAATATAGTGCATTTCTTTGAAGAGTTTATAATTTAAGGATTAGGGACAGACCAGCAAATGGGCTGGCACAGTGTAACATGTCTCTTCAGTACTAGAAAAAAGAGAGACTAGAGGTTATGGTAATACAGATTCTTTTAGTCTGACCTCTTACCATGTTCCCAGTGGCAGGCAGAATAATGGGCCTCCAAATATGTCCTTGTTCTCCCCTTCAGAACCTGCGCATATACTGTATGACAGGGTGAGAGGAAATGGAGGATGTAAGGTTGCTAGTCAGCTGACCGTAAGCTAGGGAGAGAAGTCAGAATGATCCAGGTAAAACCAATGAATCAGGAGGACCTTTTAAAGTGGAAGAGACAGGCAGAGGAGTAGATCAAAATGAGTTTATATGAAAAGGGCTAGACAGGTCAGTGCTGGCTTTGAAGATGGAGGAAGGCACCACAATCCAAGGCATGTGGGGAGCCTCCAGAGTGGCAAAAGACAATGAAATGGATTCTTCCTTGGAATCTCCAGAAAGAAACACCACTGCTGACACCTTGATGTTAGCCCAGTAAGAATCATTTTTGGACTTCTGAGCTCCAGAATTATATAAAATAATAAATTGGCATCATTATAAACCAATAAATTTATGGTAGTATGTTACAGCAACAATAGGAAGCTAACACATTGCCTGAATTTTCCTAACATGAGGTGAATTAAAATAGGAATAGAGAGGGAAAATGCATTAGGTTTGTTTTATTTTAGCTAATATTCAAGAAACACTTCTAAACATTGAGAGCATTTGAAATAAAAAAGAAAATGAGTCACAAAAAGCTAAATCATAAGAGAAAAATTAAATTTCATCAAATTAAAAAAATCTGTTCCTCTAAAGAAACGATTAACACTTTTTTAAAAGCTCAGACTGGAAGCAAATGTTTACAAACATAGATCAGATAAAGGGCTTGTATCCAGAATATGTAGAACACTTACAAATCAATAATAAAAAGACAAACAATACACTTTAAAAATGGGAAAAAAGGTGGCTCAGTCAGTTGGGCGTCCAACTTGGGCTCAGGTGCTGATCTCATAATCCAAGAGTTTGAGCCCGGTCAGGCTCTGTGCTGTCAGCTCAGAGCCTGGAGCCTGCTTCAGATTCTGTGTCTCCCCCTCTCTCTGCCCCTCCCCCACTCACACTCTGTCTCTCAAAATGAATAAACGCTAAAAAATTTTTTTTAATGGGAAAACTATTTTAAGAGACATTTCAACAGAGAAGATATACAAATGACTAAGAAGTACATAAAAATATGCTTAACATCATCAGTCATTAGGGAAATGCAAATTAAAATCACAATGAGATGCTACTATATGCCCAGGGTGATGAAAATGGAAAAGGTTGACACTGTAAAGTGTGAGCAATGATGTGGAACAACTGCGAGTCTCATATATTGGTACAAATACAAAATGGTCGAAGTATTTTGTTTAGATGATGGTTGGTCAGTTTCATGTACATTAAACATTTACTTAGTACCTGACCCAGCAATTCCCCTTCTAGATACTTAACTGAGAAAAATGAAGGTTTAGATGTCTGAACTAAGATCTGAATGTAAAGGTTTATAGCAATTTTTTTCATAACCACCCAAACTGGAAGCGATCCATCAGCTGATGCATGGATAAACAAAGTGTTGGACATTGAAACAGTGGAATACCGTTTGCTAATAAAAAAGAATGAACTGATGCATGCAGCAAAATGGGTGAATCCCAAAAACATTATGTTACATGAAAAAAGCTAGATTCAAGTGACCACATATTGTATGATTCCATATGATATTCTAGAAAAGCCAAAGCTAAAATAATGGAAAGCAGATCAGTGGTTGCCAGGGGAGAGGGTGCGGGTGGGGGAGGTAACTGCAAAGGGACATGAGGAAACTTTTGGGGATGACAAAATCATTACATAATGTGTTCATGGTGGTGGTAACATAACTACATATACATTTATGAGGATTCATTGATCTGTACACTTAGAAGGAAAAATTTTATTGTATGTAAAATATACCTTAGGAACCTGATTCAAAATTCCTCTCTCCCCCAAAAAAGAAAATAGGTACATAGCACATGGCTTAAACAAGGAAATGGCCAATCTTACAAATGTAATCTCTCTCAAGAAAATTTGGCTTCTCAAATATATAAGGGCAGAAAACCCATACAACTGCAAAGCTTTACATTTACTGTTTGTGCATTAAAATTTACCTGTAATGTTTGGTTCCTTGTCTGGTCTATTTAATCAGTGTAAAACTTAAAAGGGGATATTTTAGTTAAATTTAAGGATCCAGAGATGAATTAAGGTAGCCTGAGGGGAAAAAAAAACAGGAAATGTTCTCAGATCACCTTCATAAAAAAAGGCAGTAGGAAAAACAGTTTGATGCACGGTGAATAGAACGTTGAGAATTACACAATAGTTTGCTGAAATGAGTGCAATTTCTCTCGCTCAACATTCTGGAATAGACTTTTTAAAAAACTCTTTTACTAAAAAGAGAAACATTTCCATACTTGTAAAGTGCACTACGCTCCTCAGAGAAAAATACTGAGTACAGGGTATTATTATTTCATGAGCACTGGGCTTACTTTGACAGTCATTATAGTTGTTCCGTTTATAATTGCTGGGCTTGCCTCCACGAAGTGCGTCTTTTTTACCTGCATTGGTAATTCATGAAAAGCATACGCTCATTTTGGGAAATGCCATTTTAGAGATACAGGCATTGAACTTGTGAAAAAGTAACTATTTTCCTCAAATTACTGAGTGCTGTCTGAGGCCTAGAGGGGATGAGTCCCAGTAGGGGCTCTTGGGGTGATGCCTTCTGTATCCAAAAGGGCTCAGCAAATCTCCCTGGGTTATTTACGTGCAAGAGATTTCTTAAGAATTTCATTTGGTGAACAGTTCTTTTTGAGGATATAATTCTACACAGGGGCCTGAAGATTGTAACAAGAAAATCATTAGATCAGAAAAATATAATTTAATTTTACTTATAAATTCTATAATCTAAAGGGGGAGGGGAAGGCCCAACCCATTTCTTTGTAAATATCCTTCAGTTGCAGTATATTACATTTGTAAATGCAGCGAGTGTCTCGCTGTTTTAATAAGCATTTCTGCCTCTTCCCTTGGGGGTTGTGGTCATCGTCAATAGTTATAAACTATAAAGCTGTGATAGGATGTTTCATCTCATTAAAATGCCACACAACCAGGATGCCTTCATCCGCCTTACATCTGATTTGTGCTCCTCAAATATGACCTTTAAGGCCTTCATCGCTTTCCACACACATTGCGTGTCCCAAGGGTCCATAATTAAGTAGGTCACATGCTTCATATGGCATATTAGTACTTGCCTTTCAACATGCATTTCCTCTGTTCTAGTGTGGGAAAATTCCCTTTTTCCTAAGACATTCTTGCACAAGCTCTTGGCACTTTCCACAGAAGGAATGTCCTTGGTATATTGTGGGAACACTGAAGGTCATTTGGGATTTTATCAGTCATGAGAATAATTGGCCTCATGTTTTCTAAGGAGTCGAGTCCACTCATACTAATTGTAGTATTGCCTGAGGCTTGCGCTTCTAGGAGCATAAAAGCACCCTCATGGATCAGTTGTGGACGTACCCTTCACCAATTACAGTATGTCAATGATTCATGAATGATACTATCCATAAAATGTCACAACAGCAACATTAAAAAAACATCTTGTGATCTTTGACATTAATAAATTAGCTTGCATAAATGCATATGACCTGGTGGAGTTTCTACTAATTCCTCTTGGAAATGGTATTTACTATGCACGCTGTAGGATTTTCCAATCAAATACATAAATATGCATGCTTATTTATGCTTAAGATAATTTTGCTTTCATAACCTTAATAACTGGGTGTGAACTTTTAGCAACAAGATAAAATTTCCTTTTGCTGACTATAATTATGGAATGGCAAAAGATTTAAAAATATTTAGTACAAGTGGATGTTGAAGAGAATCAGGATTACTGGTTCTGTTTCTCCAACCTCACAGCACAATCTTTTATCCTTTGAAAATCAAGTAAGTTTTCCCTATCTAGGAAAGCAACTAGTGTAACCCTAGAAGAGCATTTGTGTCCTAATAAGGAGGCCTATTTAATTTATTAAGTTGGATTGCAGGACTAGTGACTTGCTCCTTTTAGTGATGCTAATAAAGAGATATCAACAAAACGCAATTGTCTTCACATTATGATCATGTTAGGAAATTCATAGGAGATGAAACAGTGGCAAAGAAGACACAAAACCCTACGGAACAGTGACTCAGATTCAACGTCTCTGTGAATCACTCCGTGAACATGTTGAAATGTGGATCCTGATTCAATCACTTTTGGGTGGAGTCTGAAATTTTTCCTTTCTAACAAGCTCTTACGAGATGCCCATGCTGTTTGGTGCAAGGGACCATGTGGTGAATATCAGGGTTATAGACCATCACAAAATGGCAGTTCGCTAATTGTATAGGTGCCGTGGATTGACCCATATTTCCAGGGTACCACTCAAGGCTAAGCTGTCTCCTCTTGTTGTACCTAAAGGAATTAGAGCAATGCACCAGGATATAAAATGTACCTTCTGGATTAAAAGTTTGCTTTGTCTCCCTTTTATTCCCTACTAGACTTGAACTACGGCTATCGACTTTAGAAAGAAGGGTGCTGATTTTACACTGAAATGTGTTGATGGGTGATGGTGACGGGAACGTGTGGGCCTCATTGTCCTACAGACATTGTCAAAAAGTGTGATTTGCTTGGGAAAGTGCGGGGGGTGCTGTGCGGACTCTGTATGTTGGTGTGTGTGATTGTGTGGGCCCAAGTGTGGACTTCCATTCCTAGTTCAGTGGAAACATACTGAATGGGCTTCCTACCTTCATTTTTCTCCTAGAACGTGGACTGAAGCTTTCATTTCCATTCTTACTGGAGTGCTCTATCTCTGTCTCTCAAAAATGAATACACGTTAACATTTTTTAAAAATTGAAATACAGTTGCCACAGGTGTTTCAGGTATGCAGCATGACTCCATTCCTTACTCTGGGCCCACCACAGTGTAGCTACCAAAATGTATTAAAGAATTTTGTTATCCTACTGAAAATTTGTAATCAAAACATTTGAATTGGATTTGTTCTTGATATTATCTAGATAAATTTGGGCCATCCCACCCCAAAACAAAACAAAGCAGAATGCCTCTGAGAGACATAATATTCATTCAACCTATAGACAATAGTATCTCTCTGCAGCCATGGTTTCAGAGACAATTAAGATGGTATGATTGACGGGGGCTCCTGGGTGGCTCAGTCGGTTAAGCATCTGACTTTGGCTCAGGTCATGATCTCTCGGTTCATGGGTTTGAGCCCCACCTCAGGCTCTGTGCTGACAGCTAGCTCAGAGCCTGGGGCCTGTCTTTGAATTCTGTGTCTCCCCCTCTCTCTGACCCTCCTCTGCTCACACTATCTCTCTCTCTCTCTCAAAAATAAATAAAACATTTAAAAAAAAGATGATATGGTTGATGAAACTCTCATTTCACTATACCACATTCAGATCTCCTTCTGTTTTGTTCTCCAGGATGACTGATTTCCTATGAAGAACAGAAAGTCAAGAAAGACTGGAGATGATGAACTTACACAAAATCCAGAAGAACTTGAGGGCTCCAGAAAATTTATATATATATTTTTTTCTTCCTTTAAAAATTATTTGAGTAAGTTGACACACAATGTTACATTAGTTTCTGGTGTATAATGCAGTGATTCAACTTCTCTATACTCTTCTCACCACAAGTGAGAAGAGTACCATCCGTCACCATACAAAGCGATTACATTATCATTGGCCATATTCCCTATTTTGTGCCTTTTATTCCTGTGACTTCTTCATTCCAGTGCTCCGTACAGAAAATTAATATGTAAAAGTAAGATACAAGGAATGTCTAACTTTTCTTTAACCTAGTAAATGATGAGGAATGACAAAAAATCAAGATTCTGTTTCAAATGTTCTTATGAATACTTCAAAGTAGTTTTTTTCTTCTATTATCTTTGTGTGGGTGATGTTTCCTTGTAGATAAATCAGCAAAGCCCAACACTACATAAGGCTCATCACCAGGATTCTGCTAACAACAGAGATTTCCATGTTTTGAAATAACAAATCAATTTTCAATCGGTGATGTGTTCTCCATAACCAATTTCCTTTTCCTCATAGCAACTTGCCTACCTTTTTCACCCTCCACTGTTGCTTGTGGCCATGTGACTGGGTTCTAATTAATAGAATGTTGGAAGAAATGTGTTCTTTCTCAAGTCCATCATCAAAAACTCCCCTGCAAGTCTGCGTGTGGTCTGTCCCCGATTTTGATTGGCTACAGAGGGAAAAGCATCGAGAGAAGGAAGAGCCACAAGCGGGACTATTTAGAAGGTGATCTGAAAAAGAAATTCAACGTTGGACTGTAAAGTTAGAGAAAACTACACCTCTAGTGTTTGGAGGCATTATATATTTAGATTTATTTGTAATGCAATAAGCCTACTCTCAAAAGCACAGGTGGAATATAGGAAATGGAGTCCAGCTTTGATGTCCATTTTGGGGAAAAGGACTGGGTCTTCCTCTTTGAATATCGGGCAGATTGCCTGGTGTTAGAAGATACTCCATAAACATTTGCTGAAAAGATTTGAATTCGGTAGTACTCTCCATGTTCTGCTCCTGAGCCAGTGACCCAGATGTGAGAATCTATGACCCCACATTCCACTCAGACCTGTATTCAGGAACAATTAGGACTACTCCACTTTAAAAAAAAAATTTTTAATGTTTGTTTATTTTTGAGAGACAGAGAGCATGCGAGGGGGAGGGGCAGGGAGAGGGGGAGACACAAGATCTGAAGCAGACTTCAGGCTCCAAGCTGTCAGCATAGAGCCCAATGCGGGGCTTGAACCCACAAACCATGAGATCATGACCTGAGCTGAAGTTGGAAGCTTTACAGACAGAGCCACCCACACATCCCAAGACTATTGGGCTTTTAAAACCCATTTCAGATGTACTTTGCCTAAGCCTGTTGCAAAGGAACTTTTGCATGAATGAATTCACCTGCTAATACTTCTTTTCTGAATGATTTTCTTTCATCTTAATCTAAAAGATACTTCTATTTAACAGTAAGAAAAGGCTAACCTCACTTATTTGGAAATAATGTCTGTTTATTGGCTAGGAAGGAAGAGAAAAAAAGATTCTTTGTATCGTAAAATACATATTGGGCTTAATTTTAATCCCCAAGGAATTTTCACTTTCTGGGAGTAGAGGGGAAATTATCTTCTATGATTATTTCTAGAATCTTCTCTTCATACTAAAAAAGTAATGATAACAGGATGAATCCTTCCGTTTCTTGGGAGACCACCCTCTGGCCTTGGTGTGCTATCTATAGGATATCTTTTTCTTTGAAGATATTTTTTATACATCAAAACAGTGATGTGCCCCGTTTTCAAAAAATAGTTCAGTGCCTAACGAATTGCATTAGGTACGTGAGTATATTGCATTCAGTACCTACATATCCAAGTATTGTCTACTTACCAGAAGTGCCTCCTACTTTTTGTAAACCTGTTCTTTGGACAGAAACAGAAGCCACTAATGTGGACTTAAAAATAACACAGTAAAGCCACACAAATGTCAAACATAGGATAGATGGCAGCATTTGAAAGGGGAAAAAATCTTTTGGAAGCACACTCAGAAAGCTTGCCAAAGAAGAGAAGATACATACCTTGTTTTGCCTTCTTATCACTCTCGAAGGATTCTTATGCCAGATGTCTGTAAACCTGTGAGAAAATATGTTTCTGTTGGGACAAGCCCTCAAGTTTGTGTAATTTGTTATGATAGCCATATGAACTAATATATCTCCCTTACTGTAATATACTCCCAGAGAGTAGAGACTGTGTTTTGTTCATTGCTGCAACTTTCCAAGCATAGTACAGTGCCTGGCATGAAGCAAGTGCTCAATAAATACTTGTTGAATGAATGAGTGAGAAGAAATAAGAAAATATATCTCTCCCCTATTCAGAAGATGTAATTTCCTTTTTAAATAGTTTTAATAGTCCTCTCTCTCTTTCTCTCTCTCTCTCTTTCTCTCTCTCTCAAAAATAAACATTAAAAAGGCAGGGGCACCTGAGTGACTCAGTCAGCTACACTTCCGACTTCAGCTCAGGTCATGATCATGTGGTCCATGGGTTCAAGCCCCACTCTGGGCTGACAGCTGACAGCTCAGAGCCCGGAGCCTGCCTGGGATTCTGTGTCTCTCTCTCTCTCTCTGCTCCGCCCCCACTCATGCTCTGCCTCTCTCTCAAACATAAACATTAAAATATTTAAATAGATTTAATAGTCATTATGAAATTGTGCCAGAGAACCATTTTGTGGTTTGTCCTCATTCTGTGACAGTAGAGTGTAGAGGTTAAGAGCTGAGGTTCTGAACTTGGACAGAGTTGAATTTAAAATCAGGCCATGGAATCACTGGCAAGCTTGACATCGTACAAATTAATTAATATCTCTAAGCCAAAATTTCTGCATAAGACTGTTGGGACTATTGTACTATTCCTAGCATTACACTTGACCATGTAAGTATATAGTAAATAGTAAGTCACTATTATAATAATAATTATAATTAGTTAGAATGAACAGGGAATAAACTAAAATTTTAAAGACTCAAGTATCTTTTAATTTTAAGTTGCTTTAAAATGACATCCACCTACTATAACATTTCTTTACTGAGATTTTCAATCAAGTAAGCCCTTTCAAACCAGAAATGATCTACTGTGGTATTTGCAGATCTATCTCTGGGTACCAAGTATAAACCGTGATAATGTATTAAATATGTGCAAATCGCAGGGAGTTCCAACTTGTACGATGAATCCGGCCCCTCTGCCTGGTCCGCCCCGCCCGCCGTCTCCAGGATTATCAACAAACAACTGGCCTTTTGCTTCTCAGTCCTCCCGCTGACTGCGCACAACGTGATCGGCCAGTTTTACTATGTCGTGGAAGGAAATTATCTCTGTGCTATTTACGATATGATTTAGTGCCTAAATATCAGATACTGATACTGTGTGTCACTCAGGGGTACAACATTTCAAAGGCATAATTGTTAATTTGCATAAATTAGCATAACATCAAAACACCGGTGAAAATTCTTGAGCCACTCCATCACCGCTGCAAATAAAAGAAGACAAAATAAAAGGAGAGGAAGATCTTTGAGATTATGAGGAAGTGTTTAGAGAATAAAGTTGAGTAGTGCCAAAGAAGGAGGCGCGGAATGTATGTTTTTTAGAAGGCATGACAAGCGTTCTTCATCTGTTTTATTACTTTTTGCATTGAACATAAAAATATTTATTAGACTTTCATAATTTCATTCTCAACCTCAATCCCTTTAATTTTCTGCGAAGGTATTATATTTCTCAACTGTGAGGTTAAATGATTTTGGGGTTTGGAGGCAGAATGTGTATGATTTGTTGTATAAAAATCTCAACTCCTCGCGCTGCCGGGGATTTTGCTGCTCTACCTGTCGGCTCCAGGCCCGGCCGCAGCCGTTTCCTCGCTGCGCCTTGCAAACAAGGCGGAGGAGCGTAGCTGTTTCTTTGGCCTAGGAGTGAACTTTCCCTCCTCTGTATATGACTGCTTTCTTCTGAGAGGCTTCCCTAAAGTCCTGCTTGCACACATCCTGGTTTTGTTCCTTGCCCAGTATTGATTATTTTTCTCGGTGTGTGTGTGTGTGGCCATTCATGGATGAACTGGTCGTCTTCTATCCCATTAAAAAATAAACTCCGTGAAAACAAGATCTTGCTGATTTGTTTGTTGCTGTATACCCAGGGCCTAGAACAGTTCTTAGTATAACCTATTCGATGCTAGTAAATACATATTAAATATAATCAAGACAGTAGCTTCCTATACATTAATTTTACTGTTACCTTCTCTTCTCAGTCCTGGATGCTCCAAGTTCCAAGTTCCAAATTTTCAATCGAGGCTGACTTCTGGAACTACCAAATCGTATTGGACATTAAGCATGGGATATTAGGCACTGAATACTAATACATAGCGATGTTGGTTGTTAAGGTCCATGAGGGGTGCATTGGAAGGCACGGGGCCAGGGGATTCAGTAATGTGATGGTATCTTACTAGCAGAGTGTCTTCTACCGGCATTCTTCGGGGAGAGGACATGTGGAGAAACACTGACAGAGAAAAGGCAAGGACAGCTTTATTATGAGTGGTTCCAGCACCTCAGATCGCAGTGCAGAGCTGTGGACAAAACCCACTAGAGCAAGAGGCTTAGGCCGGTGGCCTGAGATGTGTGAGGAGGAAGCACATTTGACGGTTTATCTCCCCAGGGACAGGTAGACATCTTGGCATCTTATCACTCTCCGGCCAGCAAGATACAAATGATAGCAAAGGTCTGAAACACCAGAGATGGACATTGGCTCAGCTCTTTCCACCTGAGAGAGACCTTTTGCTCTTTTACTATTCTGGACACATGGATTTAGAAAGAAGAACTGTGTGCTGTGGACATATCCCTATCTAAGTTGTGGTGCGGATTCTTACAAGGTTAAACATGCATTTACCAGATGACCTACTGATCCCGCTCCTACGAATTTGCGCCAGATAAATAAAAACATGTGTTCACACAAAGACTTATACTTGAGTGTTCCTAGCAGATTTACCCATAATAGTTAAAAACTAAACTTAAGAAAATGTTTGGTGTCGGTGAATGGATAAACAAATTGTAGTGTATCTATATAATAAAATACTAGCAATAAAAACTCCACTGATATACAGAATATCATGGATGAATCTTGAAAATATTACAATGAGTAAAAGAAGCCAAGCCCTCCAAAAAAAGAAAAGACATGCTGTCTGATTTCATCTTATGATATTCTAGAAAAACTACAGTGACAGAAAGTAGAGTATTTGTTGTCAGGCTGAGGAGCTGGGAGGGGGTTGGGAGGAAGGAGAATGTTTGCACAAGGGAATGTGTCATTTTTGGAGTTACGAGAAATATTCACAATAGTATACAACAGTCTACATTTGTCAAAGCTCATCAAAATGTGCACTTAAAACTGGTGAATTTTATTTTGTATTAAGCATAGCTCAACAAGGCTGGTTAAGTATGAGTTACATATATATTTGTGTGTGTATGTACATATATACACATATATATGTATATATACACATATATACACACATACATATGTATATATACACACATATATATGTATATATATAACCCTATAAACTCTGGAATCTGATACAAAGATATTAGTATTTCTTCCTTTTGAAGAAGAAGGGGAGAAGAAGGAAGAAGATACATTGTTTGTTCCCATTTAAAAGAAGAGCCTCTGGGGCATGTTCTAGCAAAATTACAATGGGTGCCACACTTTCTGTTTCATTCAATGTGGTTCTGAATGGTTCTTCTCATTTCACATTTTGGAATTACACATTCTTCTTTGTGTTCTTCAGTGACATGTTTTCTGACTAGCATTTTTTTTTCCAGTAGGACTGGGGGATGGGCAGGGGGCAAAGAGAGGAGGAGTGAATTGCTACAGGGCTATGTGCTTTCTGTGAAACAGGAAATGGATAGTCAAGAATCTTCGTTGCTTGTTCATCTGTGGATAAGGTGCGATTTGAACTTGCTGTGCTTTGGCCTGATGTGTCTCTTATACATTTAGAGTGATTTCATCATGAACCCTTCATTTTCACAGAAGTCCAAATATGTGGTGATCTGACTAGAGCCTGTGTTTTAGCCCAAGGATTGTAAGAGTGTCCTTTTGACTTACACCTCTAAGTTGGCGCTTCCACTTTCGAATTTCATTAGGGTCATGCTATTAAAAGATATGATTTCAGGCCTTAGAGCAAAGTTTGCCTGAGTTTTGACTTCAACCTGTCTAAGGACTTAATAATAGGTAACAAAGGACAAAATCAGGTTTTGCCTCAAATTTATTTTTTGCACTATGTTTCTCTTTAATTATCCCTGTTAAATATTTGTACCTAACTTAAATTAAATAGTTTAAAATCTGACAGGGTGAAAGAATAAGTAAAAGTCAACCCATGATAGATATTTGGTACTTAGGTCAGACCTTCTCTAGGGTATTAAGTACCCCTCTCGGCTCCTGGTGAGTATTCTTTCCCCAAAAAAGGGGTGTCGCCCTGGATTTACTGTAGCAGATAAGGTACGGCCATTTGAAACCAGAGGCATCTTCAGCTAAATAAGTCAGGCTTCCAGTATCCCCCTCCTCAGTAAAGGAAGAAATGAGAAGACTCATAGCCCCTTCAGTTTTCTTTTGTAGGTTATAAAATTGCAAATATGTGGGGAATTATTTTCATTATGTTTGCGATCCTTGATTTTGAACAAAATTTTTAAGGCTTAATTTATTATGGAAGGATACCATTTCTAGTCTCAATTTGCTTAATTTAAAGGGAAAACAACTATTTCTAAACACTGCTGAATCCCAGAAGGCTTCCAGGATTTGACCGCACCCAGTCCAAACTCTACCCAAGCCGGGCCGCTTCTGCCATCTAGTGACGATCTTACTGAACTACATGGGTAGGGCATTACCTGGTCTGGTCTATTCAAAGTCAAGAATTACTTCTAAGTTAATGAGTCATGTGATTAGTTTTGGCTTTCACGACGTTTCATTTCTACCTACTATCTGTGTGACCTTGGGGGAAATTATTTACTATTTCTGTGACTCAGTTTATTCATCTGCAGAGTGGGAATAAAGATCTACCTCTTACCTTTTCACCAGGCTTATGTGAGGTAATACATGGAAAATGCTTAGCAGAGTGCTTGGCACAAGCAAATCCTGAATAAAGATTTGATATCATTGCATTTATAAGTATGCAAGTCCAGATCTAAAAACTAGGCCAGTGCATGGAAAATCAAGTTATGATATATGAAATATTTCAGAATAAATTAAGTATATAATATATAAAGCTTGGAAGAAAATCAAGTTTATTTAGGCTTTTCGCATACACTGCCAACAAATGCATTATTGCACTTGCCTCATTCCAAGTCTTTCCCCACTTCATACTGAATGTTCGCATCACAGCAGACAACTCATTACTCTGCATACATTTTAATGCCTTTCTTCCTTTTCCTGAAATATTCTCCATCACATTTTTACATTTCACAGCCCTGAACTCCCAACTCAAATGTCAGCTTCCCGTTCACACGCCTCCAGTGCTGTCAGGTGGAGTGAAATGCCATGTAGCCTTTAGCCTCCTCTTTACTAGAGTGTCTGACACGGACAGGTTGCAGTGGAGATGAGTAGGAATCAGGTGCGTGTAGCCACACAACTGGAGTGTGAAGCATCCGCTGTGGGATATTGTGTATTGTCCTTGCGGCGTCTCTCCCCCAACCCGATGTCTAACACAGAGACTTCACACAATAGGGCTCCGCAGAAGCCTGCTCAATTGAAATAAAAGCTTAGCAAATATCTTAGAACAACTTTTGAAGAAGAGCTGAATGACTCACAGGCTATGGTTTCTAATGTACATTGTACTAAATTGACCCAATGGCTTGAGTTGGCAGGATTCGTCTCATCAAAAGATACTTTTGGATTTAAAAATAAGTAACATCTTAATAATAATAGCAATAATAGACATCACTAAAGAACATTTGGAAATTACTAAAAATCCAAAAAAAAAATCAAATTCAAATATTAGTATTTTACCTTTTTTCTACTATTTTGTGTATGTTGTTTTTATTACATGGCTGTGATCCTTGTCTATTTGCAGTTATATACCCCGATTATTAAATCAAACATATTGTAAATATTTTCCCATTGTACTATATACACATTAAAAACAATTCAGAAAACCAGAAGTCCACTGAATAAATGTGCCATCGTGTTCTTACCATAGTTTGGGCATTGGGCTTGTTTGTATATTTTTGCTATTATATGTAATAACACAAAGTGAATCTGTGGGCATAAAGGTTTTCCTTTACCCAGGCTTATTTGCTTTTATGAGTCCCAGAAGTATACTATTGACTGTCTTATTATAGTAAAGTCCTGATGGACCAAAAATTGGTTTTGACCAATGAGGTCTGACTTATGATGGCTCCAGGTCACCATTATGAACGTCAACTGCCCAGAACTTATTGAAGATGTGAAGAAAGGCTTTAGGAGATTAGGCTGAGCAAGCACGGAGGCATACTATTTTCTAAGACCATTCTCTGATATTAGCTGTTTGCTTTATTTTTATTGTTCATTTCTTGTGTACGTTTGTGTGTCTGTGTGTGTATTTTATCATTCTATTTTATAAGAGAAATGCTCAGGCCTTTTACATCTTTGTTCTGCAAAGAATGATTCCTTTGGTGTCTGGATTTATTCACTTGCACATTTATTAATGCATTTTACAAATATTTATGGATGTTTACTCCATGCCAGTCACTCCTACTAGGTTTACAAAACAAGATATTAACAGCTTTTAAAACATATTTTTAAAAGTTTATTTTTGAGAGAGACAGGCAGGGAGAGAGAGCAAACATGAGTTGGGATGGGGTAGAGAGGGCAAGGGACAGAGGATTCAAAGTGGACTCAGCGCTGACAGCAGAGAACCCACTGTGGGGCTCAAACTCGTGAACTGGAGAGGAGGATCAGAGCTAAAGTCGGACACTTAACTGACTGAGCCACCCAGGCATCCCTAATAAGACACATTCTTAAAAGCAGTTTATAGCTTACTGAGAAAAAGACAATGACAATGTCGTCTGAAACTTACTTTAATAGAAGCAAGAATGCTATGGCTTTGGGAGCAAAATGGGGGAATTATTCTGTCTGGGCTCATAGGAAGACTTGCTTGACAAAGAGGCTTATACATGAATCTTGAAGGATGTAGGAGTTTAACTATTGGGCTTCGGGTATCCGGATTCCAGTCAGAGAGACCAACATATTCATGGATATGAAAGAGAATGAAGTGGAAAAACTGAAAAATTCTTTGTGCTGAAAGGGGGATTACATGGAGGGAAAGAGCAAGAAATTGTGCTGTAAAGACAGAATGAGGCTAGATAGTGAAAGGTTTTATATTTTTATAACGCAAGTCAAAAAGTGTATGTTTTATGCTGTAACCCATTAGGAGTCATTTAAACTTTTCTTCCTCTTGCTTCTCCTCCTCTTCTTCTCCTTCTTCTAAAATGAATGAGTTAATGAATACATTAAATTTAATGAATACATTAAAATAATAGTATTCTCGGGGCACCTGGGTTGCTCGGTTGATTAAGCATCTGACTTTGGCTCAGGTCATGATTTCACGGTTTATGGGTTCAAGCCCCACGATGGGCTCTGTGCTGACAGCTCAGAGCCTAGAGCCTGCTTTGGATTCCATGTCTCCCTCTCTATCTGCCCCTCTCCTGCTCTCTGTCTCTCAAAAATAAAATAAAATAATAAAAATAAAAGTAAAAATAAAATAATAGTATTCAGTAATTGGGACTTTATGCCAGGGATGTGACTTGAACATTTTACACAAGAAGGTTTTAGAACAATGCTATGAATTAGTGTAGTTGTCTTCTTGAATGATATGGAAGAGGAAAATAAGACTTAAAGAAGTTAAATAATCTGTCCAAAGTCACACAGCTAGTATGTGGCCAGACAGAGGTACAAACCTGAGGACAGCTACTGTGGAGCCCAGCCTATTGAAATCTGGTCTGTTGCCTCTTAGCATGATATTTTAGAAAGACACCTTTGGAGCCTGTTGGGAGGTGATTTACAGCTGAGAGAGAAGAGATAGAGACAGAGAGAGAAGTCAGAAAACCCAGTTGTGAAGCTGTTACAAGAATGCAGGACAGAGGTGGTGAAGGCCAGAACTTGGAGGGAATAACGGAGGCTGAGAGATGGGAAAATCAGCAGCTATAGGGAAAAAAAAACTCTTGGATAAACAGAAAATCACAGCAATTCTGGAAATAAATAACTAAATTTTGCTAAAATGACTGAAAATTCCCCCAATTGTGGCATCTGTTATTTGAGTACTATCACAATGTTCTAGGAAAAAAGTTGTCTATCATGACTTATCTTAGATAAATGACATTTCTCCTCAAAATCTGGCAAAATTTAGTTTTTCATCATAGGGTTGTCTTTGATATACAGAATAATTGTGTTCAGGGAAAATTTTTTTCTTCAGCCATCTCTTCACTACATTGCTAGATGCCAGGGGTATGGAAAGATGAATAGACTCAACACATTCTCTTAAAAATCTCCCAGTCAAGAAGTGTTGTAAGATTAGTATAAAATAATCACACTACTGACGAAATGTACCTGATGTCCTGAGAAGTGTGGACAAGGCATCCTGAGATTTCCCAGGGAGGGAGAGAACAATCTGGTTGTGGCGTATGGGCGAAGTCTACCGACAGTTTGTGAAGAGAGTTTGCACTTAAGTTGGACAAGCAGGATTTTGAGGGGAGTCAGAGGTAATGAATCCCAGGTAGAAAAAAAGAGAATCAACACAGAAGGAAAAGAAGGCAAGTGTTGGGTGCTGTTAGGGAAAGCAGAGGAAGGTCCAATATGGTGGTTGCAGAGGGGTGTGAGGTCCAATATGGTGGCTGGCGAAGGGATGTGTTGGTGCAGAGAGGGAAGCAGGGACAGAGAGGTGCGGTGGCAGCAGAACGCCAAAGCAAGGTGACACCAAAGGTAGGGCAGGGCAATATGATTGGTGCTTTTATTTTTATACTACTAATTTAGAAGGTGTGTGCAAGTGAATTCTCTAGATGGAGGAGAAATTTTTTATCACTGGGTTATAAATCCTTTGGAATCCTCACACTTCAAATACCCATGCAGTTTTTTAAATTTTAATGTGTTTTTTTTTTGAGAGAGAGAGTGTGTGTATGAGCAGGGAAGGGGCAAAGAGAGAGAAGGAGACAGAGAATCTTAAGCAGACTCTGAGCTGTCAGAGCAGAACCGGATGCAGGGCTTGAACTCATGAGCTGTGAGATCATGACCTGAGCTGAAGCTGGATGCTAAACCGACTGAGCCAGCCAGGCGCCTCTCAAATATCCATACCGTCTTAGTGACACCTAGCCCACTGCAGATGTGCAATAAATCCTGTTGAATGAATGAATGACTTCTTTCCTTCCTTCTACATGTACGAGAGAGAAGGAGACCTGTTTTTCAACAAGCACGCATCTTCTCAAGCCTTTAAGTGATGATCTGAGTGAACTCTGGAGTCAGAAATGGCTCCGTGACTCACTGAGGACAAATGATCAAGCCTCCCTCTTCAAGTTCCATTTCTTCCTTTTAAACTGGGAACAAAATTAGAACCTACCTCGTAAGGTTGTGACATTTTAAAAGCCTGGCACACGAAGCACTACTGTTAGCTATTATTCGGGAGCTGTTAGAGTTCTCATTTAGCAACCAGAGTGTTCTCTAGGTTTCTGGCACCAGCAGACCTCTCAAGAGATTATTCTACCTTATCCTCACATCTGTCCTCCTGACATTTTATTTCGCTCTTAAAAATAGCTAAGGCAAAGAATCATCACCATGAAAATCATCCCTTTCCCTGGCCCTGATTGAAGCCTGTTTTGCATGGCAGGCTTCCGCGGGCGCACTCCCTAGCTGCCTGCTGGACCCCGGCAGCTCTCACAACACCGGCCCAGGCCATCTGCTACGCACCACGAGGAGCCATATGGAACCAGCCCCCACTCCTGTGGAAATGCCTAGCTTTTCCCTTCTGTGGGTTCCTTGCTTAGCTGTACTTCTCAGGTCTGTGGAATGCAGTGATTGTGAGAACAGTCCCTTCCCTTCCATCCTTGCAAGGAGAGTCTGTGACTAAAATTTTATTCGGAGAGCCTTTAGATCGTGCATCGACACTCATGTTACGTAACGACCAAGTCTTTCACTACATCACAGCCGTGACACGAGATAAATAATTCAGAAATCACAGTTCTGTAATTCTTTCCTACAACTGTCCCTGTTCCCTACAAAGGGAATCATGCTCCATTTTCTTTCCTTCTTTCCTCTGATACTTTAAGCCACAATTACCTTCTACCAGGCTTAGAACAGCAGGTAGAGCCGTGCTGAGATGATTCGTTCTTCACTGTTGCGGGTTATTAGCTGTGCAGAAAATTATATGCAAACCAAGATCTGGTTGGGCTCCCACTGTGATAATCTCAATGAGATTTACAATATCAAGGAGATTTCTAAGCTCTCCTTAAATTTCATAGCAAAAATGCTTGTCTCTTCAAAGTGGGAGCTTAAATTAAACCTTAATCAGTCTTCAGAAATAACTTTTGAGGGTTTTATCTAAATAAATAAAAGTGTGGAGTTGCTTATTTAAAGATACTCTTTAATGAAACAGGAGAAAAATTTAATGGAACAGAGGTAAGAGGATGCAATTTTTGCTGATTTTCAGCAAAATCATGAAGTGAGACCAGCAAGTTTTCAGCCTACATACATGTTTCCATGCTTCTCGGTTTGGGTTTCCACTATGGCCCGAAACCACTTACGAATCATATTTTTTCTATCACAAGAAAAATATATTAAAGCACTAGGATGTTAGTATGAATTAATTAGAAAAATGTCAGAGCCCTGAAGATAAAAGAAGGACATGCTTTACGAAAGCATTTCAGAGGAGTTCTAAGCAATTAACCTCCATTCTCATGGAGGAATAATTTCCCTCCTCTGTTTTGTTTCTCTTAGGCAGTGATTCTACCTATAAAAAACAATAGCTCTTTTCCTTCCAGTCCTTTCCAGACAGAGTCAACATGCTCAAATTCCTGTTAGCCTTGTTTTTCCCAAAGCACTACCGTATATTACTTCATAGCATAATGATTGGGGTCCCACTTAATGAGCTCAGATAAAACACTCAATCAAGTACATCTTTTTCTCTGCATGTCCTGGTGCAGACATGATGCCTGGACCTACTATGTGTGTGATAAATGAATGTGGGTCAAATGATCATGTGAAGTCCATCGTTTACTATGGAACAGAGAATCTAGCACGGACTGAAGGCATCTCAGGAGCTAATGGTTCCAAATACATTTGAACCCAAAAGGATTTGCTTATAGTTTTGTGTTTCTCAACCTTCCATGCTTATATGTACTTTAAAGTTTCTAGTTTTTGGTGGCCCATGTTAAAGGATTAACAAGACAAATCAAGCTGAATAGTTTAGCAACCTTAGCTGATATTTTGCAGCAAGGCATCAAGGGCTCAGGGCAAACTCCCCGGGATGGCATGGCCAAGGAGCTGGTTTACACCACTCCTTACCACATCCAATCTTTGTCAGCACCCCCCTCACTACAAGCCACCCCAAACAACATACAGTTTAAATAAAAGATGGATCCAACTATGGAAATGCAGTTTACATGTCTACTGTCTTTTCCTTCTGGGCAGGCAACCGATCTACATCAGAAGTTCGGTATTCACGACTGGTTAATTTTAGATCTACTACCATCTATTTAATCATGCCTTCCCGCCCTGCCCAGGCTCCTTCATACATCAACGAGGCAATATACTCTTGAGTCCTCCTACACATTCTTCTTTGGCACCAATCATTATGCAGCCAAGCGTTCCTATTCTATGTGTATTACGTGCTCAGTTTAGTGTTCTGGCAGATAGCCATTGCTGTGACAGCATCCATAATTGTAGCAAATATGGAAGAAAAGTGGGTGATCTCTGAAAGGCCCACAGTACTCCACTGACCTAACAGGCCACAGAAGCAGGGCTAGCAACTGGGAAGAGGAGTCAGCTGGCACCTGAGTCTCCCCTCAGAATTGAATCCCCTCAATTTCCTTGTCTTGATTCTTTATAGTTTCCCTACCCAGGGGCAGATACTGATTTCGTGGGCTTGAAACATACAATTTGGGAGTTCTTTTTCTTTTTTATTATTACTATATATATTTTTTTATTTCTTCAGAAACAGAAACAGAGCGTGAGCAAGTGAAGGGCAGAGAGAGGGGGAGACATAGAATCCGAAGAAGGCTCCAGGCTCTGAGCTGTCAGCACAGAACCCTACGAGGGGCTTGAACTCATGAATCGCAAGATCAGGACCTGAACCGAAGTTGGCCACTTAACCAACTGAGCCACCCAGATGCCCTGGGAGTTCCTCTTCAAGAAAAATAATGAGAATAACAAGTACATAATTAGCTACAAAGATAAATACATATTTCAATTAAAAAAAAAACAAATGGCACACCCTAAAAAATAACATAACCCAAATATCACAAAACCTATAAAAATAAGTTTTCAAATTAATTAAATGCTTCATGCAATTTTGTACTAATATTTTCCTACTATTTTTGGCTGCCTACTTCTTTATATGACAAATGGCAAGACTTCTGGGCATTTCCAATTTACTCAAGCCCTGGCCAATTTCAAATCATCTTTCACTGACCATGCTCAACACTCAGTCAGTTATTGTTAGCTGCTTTGTAGTAGCATATTATAAATCTTATGTTATTTTTTAATGTTTTTATTTATTTTTGAGAAAGAGACAGAGTGTGAGTGAGGGAGGGGCAGAGAGACAGAGGGAGACACAGAATCTGAAGCAGGCTCCAGGCTTTGAGCTGTCAGCACAGAACCTGACGTGGGACTCAAACCTACGAACCTCAAGATCATTACCTAAGTCAAAATGGGAGGCTTAACTGACCAAGCTACCCAGGTACCCTGCGAATCTTATGTTATCTTAATCAATGTTGGTTATTTCCTGTAAAATCAACAAGAATTTTATCTGTTGTCAGTGTTTTGATATAATTTACTACTCTAATAGTTTGCTTATCAAATAATCCAAGAGCTTACTTACTATTTCTTTTCGAAGTTTATCTCTTTATTTTAGTTAATTGTGGATTTTGGCATGATCTGGAATTTTATCAACTTTTTAATAAACTTATTGTACCAAAGTTCTTTTCTAAGTCTTCAGAAACATACTTTAGATTCTTAGGATATTATTGTTCCCATGCCCTAAGTCTTGAATAGCTTTATAATAAGTGTTTTACCCTGCAACCAGGGCTGTGAAAGAAAGTTACATGCTGTTAAAAGGAAAATCCAACCACATGAGTTTTTAAAATGCTTCATCTACAAAACAAAAATGTGTTGCAAAAGGTGAAATGTCAACAATTCCAGGTAGAGGAGAGTTTTTTCCCCTTTAACAATGAGATTAAGTGAATGAGCTGCTTACTGATCACATTCCGCAATTAATTAATATTTCAAAGAGCGCTTGCAGCCATTTGTCTTCCCCAATGTCATATGCTAATCTCTATACTAAGTATTTTACACCACAACTTTTTTTTATTTCCACCACAACTATGTTATTAGCTGTGAATATAATAACTATTACTCTCTCCATTGTACAGGTGAAATCCTGAGGCTTGTACGTAGCTGGTGAATGACTGGGCCAGAAGTCAGGCTCAGAAACTCTGAATCTAGGGCTCAGGTTCTTACCGACTACCAGATCTGGCTGTCTTCAACTGCTATCTTGATATAAGTGAAAAGAAGATTTGGAGGGAGGAAATGTTTGCCCTGAAATACCTGAAATATTTGTACTGCCTTAGCTTAAGGCTATGTAATGGCAAGAAAGGCATATTTAGCAAAATTAAAAGGATTCATATTTTTTCCCATTAATGTTCTAATGATCTCATGATCTCATGGCAGCCATTTTTAGCCTCTGAGACCTGAAGAGGGAGCACGTAGGCTTTAAGCTCTTACACTATTTTGCTAACTATACAAGACTCACCAGTTGGAAGGTCCATGGCATCTTGGATCCTGTCCCCTGACTGACCGTGACCTCTGTTACACTGTATCACCAGACTGGGCTACAGGTTCTTCCTCTGTAAAATTATAGAGAACTAGGCTAAATGGTCTCTGAGGTCTTTTCCAGCTCTAAAATTCTGTAAAGTTGACCGGCAGTGTCAGTTTAAGGAGGAACATGGTGTGTACATAGTACCAAAGACATTTACTTTCTCATCTTCAGTTGCTGAAGTCATACTGTTTAGATATGAAATCATAGTTCCAGGCAGAATACATAGTAAAAGACAAACCAAACTATTCTCTCTTCTCAAATATTCTGATTTATTAATTATCCACAAAATTAAAATTAAGGGGCTTTGATATTAGTAAGCTTTATTGTGTAAGTAAGGATATTATAAGAGACAACCCACTGATAAAACAATAATAATAATGTAATATGTTAATACATATAAATATAATTATAATATATAATAGTAAAGTTCTCACTTGTATTCATTTTGGTTTACAGCAATTTGTAAATCCAATTTAGAAAATCAGTCATATTGAGGCATGTTTACAAATAACAGTTCCTGACTAAAAATTATAAATGATCAATAAGCTGATAAAATAGTATTCATATCATTGAGAATCAAAGAAGTAAAAATTAAAGAAACACAATTTGCTATCCCCTAAGCTGGTAAAGATTAATGGAAGTATAATTTGGCAAACCTTTCTAAGGGAAAACTTGGTGCTATATTTGGATTTTTTTAATTAAAAAAAACTTTATGAAAGCAGCTAAACTTAGCAGCACTGATAGCACATTTTTTTCAAAAGTACCACTGAAGCAAGAGTTCAATATAAGCATCGTCTAATTTCGTCCATTTCTGATTAATTATAACTATTCTACATTGCTGACTTCTTTCTCATGGATAATTCAAAGAGAAAAGTCCTTCCCACGTTTCGCACCCTCACCTCCCTAACCTGGCATCAAGCTGGCCCTGCCTCGGGCGCCAGTTGGAGGATCGCATTGAAGGTGCCACCAGCTAAAGGCCCACAGGCCATCCTACATGCGGGGACCTAACTGCACTCCCAGCCCCCTCGCCAGCTTGCATCTGGCTGCCAGCACCAACCACCCTTTCGGGTCTTCTTCCCACATGGGACAGGATGGGAACCCCGTTGCGTGGTCTGAACAGATTTAAGGAGGTTTTATCACAAAGATCTGAAAACTGCCGGAGCCTGTCCTTGTCCCGCACGGCCCCTTTAGTTGAGCACCGTGGTCACAAGGAAAAAGGCAGAGGCTGCCTTAGTCTTTCTTGCCTCCTGGAGCAGAGAGCATCCCTGCCCTGAAATGGGTCAGAGTGGACACTGCGGAGGGTTCCAGCTTCACTCCGTCCAGGGATGGTAGGGGGTGGGGGCTGGGGGGTGGGGGGACAAGATGAAAATGTTTTGGAACTAGATAGAGGTGGTGGTTATACAACATTGTGAAGATACTAAAGGCCACTGAATTGGTTACTTTAAAATGGTAAATTCTATGTTACATAAATATCATCTCAAATTATTTTTTTACAAAGTTAGAGGGAAGCCTGGGTAGCTCAGTTGGTTAAGTATCTGCCTCTTGATTTCAGCTCAGGTCATGACCTCACAGGTTTGTGGGATTGAGCCCCACATCTGGCTCCACCCTGGGCGTGGAGCCTGCTTGGGATTCTCTCTCACCCTCTCTCTCTGGCCCTTCTCTGCTCACTCTCTTTCTCTCTTTTTCTCTCTGAATAAATAAATAAACTTTATTTTAAAAAATAAGAGTAAAAGTTAGTAGAACTATCTTTGAGTAGTGGTGTTGAACATGATTTCTTTTGTCATTTACCTGCATTTAAAAATTGTTAATAATGAACCATATTGTTTGAGTAATTAGGAAAGAATTTTAAAAAATCAACCCCCAGGAAACTTACAATTTAAACTACACTTTAAGGCAGCTGGGGAAAAGGCTAAGGAAAATCTAGACATCTTTTCACATACTTTGAGAAAAATATATCTTTGAAAAAAAATATTAAAAACATGCCGTTTATAATTTTCATCTCTGCTCATTAACAACTTTCTTCCCATTTACTGCTTCCCAGAACTCTTTGAAACCAAGATGAATGAGCGGAGAAAATTTCATAGACTTTTTTTAGAGCGAGTGCCTTTTGGGGAAAGAAGAGGTGGTATGAAGGGACAGGGTTCTTGGGACAAAAAGGTTAATTCAAATCTACTTCCAGGAAAGAGACCACAAGCCGGTTGGAAAATGAGGACAAAGTTCACTTCACAGATGTCTTTGTTTTCCCTCTTTCTCTGCTAGATATAGAATTTAGGGAAAGTAAATGCACAATACTTTTTGTTGTTGTTTGCTTCAATCATAAAATTATTCCCTGAAGAGTTAAGCTACAGCAGTTGAGTTTTGGGTTGAAAAAATTAGGGAAGCGATAAAGGAGAAGGAATTGCACTTCTCACTGCCTCTAATTTTCTTCTGTAATGAGTTTCCTGCTTAAATGTGCATATGGCTCGTCCTCTTTCCTTATGGGAAGATATGTGCAGCAGCGACTCTTTCGAGAGCTGAGTGTCCTTATAGTGATCAGTTTGCTCTCTTGGGGGAAAATACGTACTATGGGTGCCAGCCCAGCCCTAGTGTAGGAAACTTTGAAAGAACAGAGAGGGTATTGTTGAAAAGAATAATAGATCAAGGAATTTTAGTTTTCTATAGGCTTTTAAAAAGAAAGCCATAAATATCTAACAAAATAATCAGATATTGCAGAAGAAAAATGATAGCTGAAAAGCTTCCTCCACATGTGGTTTATGGACCACCTGAATCAAAACTTCCTCCAGTTTTTTTTTATTAAAAATACAAATAATAGGTTTAATTCTGGAACTACTGAAACAGAAACTGTGGGAGATGAAACTGCATTAAAAAAATACATGTGAACATATTTTAAGTCAGAGGTCAATGAACCATGAGCAGTGGACCATATCTGGCCCGCTGCCTGTTTTTATAAGTAAAGTTTTATTGGCACACAGCCACACTCTCAGTCTATTGCTGCTTTTGTCCTAAGATGACAAAGATAAGTAGTTGAGGGAGAGACTCTAGGGGCCTGTAAAACTTCATTGTTTACTATCCAGCCTTTTACCGAGAAAGTTTGCGACCCCTGCTCTAAGCAAATGCCTCTCAAATTTTAATGTGCATATGAATCACTTGAGAAAGATTTTGATTCAGTACGTCTCTGTGGGGGCCCTGAGATTTTTTTCCTCTCCCAAATCTCCTGTATGATGGCAATGTTGCCATTTTGTAGATCACATTTAGTAGCCGTTTCTACTACTGTAGACCATGCTACTAAATGTGATCTACAAAACAGCAATATTTCTTAGAATATGATAAATGCAAATTCCCAGCTCCAACACAAACCTACCAGATCAGAAATGGTGTGGGTTGGACCCCACAATCCATGTTTTATCAAGCCTTCTAGGGGATTTCTGATGCATTCCAAAGAGAACCACGTGTCCAGATTATCCTCATGTAAACTAAAACTATCTTCAAAGAGCCTGAAATTATATGTCTATGTCAGACTCCATTATCATTGATTTTCCTAAGCAAAGTATATATTTGTTAATCATAATAATCAGGAAATGAGACACTGTATGAAATTGCCACTTAATAGCATCTGATTTATTTCTTCCTTGTATATTCATTATGGCAGCCTCAAATAACTAAAATTTTAAATATGTCTTCTTTGGTTTATTCTAGTTTAATTAATATTTGCTTTTGGAGAAGGTCTTCTATTTTTGTGCCTGCTCAAAATAGCTTCAAATGCATGTCATTTCTAAAATGAACAACAGAGGGAGCTGGTGTTATAACCCTCATCCTTGAGGATTCGGGGAATTTTTTTCTTTATAGGCTGAATCAGTGAAGGAACAGCCTCTTGACTCATCCTTGAATGAAATGTTATTGTTTTGATGTATAGTACAGCTTTCTAATGCTGTATATAATGGCTATATGATATGTTCAAAATGAGTTTGAAAACTGTAGCATTTCTATTCAATTACTTTCAACATTCACAGACCTTCTAATATGTCTGTGAATTCTGAGATCAGTGATGAACCATGACCAACATATAGATGCTTTGGTACGTTTCCTAGAAGTGGTCTTTTGGGTACATGACATGAGCAGTCACAGGAGGGACTGAGCCATGTAGCACTGAGCAGAAGGATGTCTCTCAACAAAATACTAGAAGTACAAACTGTTAGTTGTAACTGTCCAGTTTGTCAGGAGGAAAGACAATGTTTACAAAATGTAATGGAACATATTTCCAGGGGGGAGGGACCAGCACACAGATGATAAACCGATAATATTAGATCCTTGCCTTTCGCACTAGGAAGGTTTCAAAGGGTCTTGAGTGGCATGGATTCGTCAGAACTTGGCTTTGCTTATACACAAACAAACCAGTGTTACTAACATAGCTAAAGGATTGAAATGAAAGATGCTGTGTCAGTTTGTGCTACCAAGTGACTTTTTTCCTGATCAAGGAAACCATTTTATGGCTCATTCTGTATACTACTTAGCAGTACTTAGAGAAGTAGGGATTAAATAAATATTTGCTGATAGATGAAGAGGAAAATGGAGAACTGAATGGCTGATTGGACTGACAGAATAAAGAGATAGTCAAAATCTGATGAGGACGTTATTAGTGAGAATGAAAGAGAAAGGAAATGAGAAACATTGCTTAGGTAGACTCTCAGGATTTGATGATTACTTGGACACAGAGATATAGAAGTCAGTGGGTATGTAAATGACTGGTAACCAAGGGACGATAAGGTCTTAAGCGTTAGGTAAAAAATTAGAGGGGCACCTAAGTGCCTCAGTCACTTAAGCATCTGGCTTCTGCTCAGGTCATGATCTCACAGTCCACAAGTTAGAGTCTCACGTTGGGTTCTCTGGTGACAGCTCAGAGCTTGGAGCCTGCTTCTGATTCTGTGTCTCCCTCTCTCTCTGCCCCTCCCCCACTCATGCTCTGTCACTCTCTCTCTCAAAAATAATAAATAAACTTTAAAAAAAGTAGTAAAATGTAGACTATTAGACAATGATATGGAGAAAAGGAAGGCCTGAAAGCAGGATAGAGAATGTTAGAGTTAGGGGCTTTTACTTTTAAATAGGGTGATTAGGGAAGGCTTTGCTGAGAAAATAACGTTTGCACAAAAACAGGTGTGGGTAAAGGAGCATAGGTGTTTGAGAAGCAAATGTTCCAAGCAGAGCATGAGTAGCCACAAGAACACTGAGCACAAGGTTCCTGGGGGTGGGAACCTGCCTAGAACACTGGAAGAATGGCAAAAAGTCCAGTGTTTCTACAGAGAAGTAGAGTAATAGATAAAATCGTGCAGATGACAAGGAATAGCTCATGTAGGAAGGACTTGTAAGCCGCTGACATGACATTCTCTGTTTTCCACTAAGAAGCAGATGAGACCTTACCAGAGAGATTTTATTGGAAGAGTGACATGATCTGACATATTCTGTAGTATCCCTCAGATTCCCAGCAGAAAAAATAATTAATGAGGCAAGAACAGAAGCAGTTAGAAGATGAGTTGGGGTAAGAAAGGATGGTGACTTAGATCTGGCGAATAGCAGCAGAGGTGGGGAATGGTTGCATTCTGAATGTATTTTGAAAATAGAAACAATGGGATTTGGTTGATTGATTATGGGGTGTGAGAGGAAAGATCACTCCAACATTTTTTTTTTTTTTTGCCCAGAGCAATCAGAAACGTGACATTGTCAGTGGCTAGGATGGAGAACACTTAGATGAAGTTTGTGGAAGGAAGGAAAGGGCAGGAATTTTGTCTGAACGTGTTAACTGTGAGATACCCATTAGACAACCAGGTGAAGTCACGCAAGAGGCCGTTTTGTGTATGAGCCTGGGGCTCAGGACAGACTTGTAAGCGGAAGATATAACTGTGACAGTTGTCCTGTACAGATAGTGTTTGTAGCGCTGGGGATGAGATCACCAAGAGAGTGAGGAACACAGAGAGAAAAGGAGCTCAGAGGGTTTAATCTTAGAATATTCAACATTCAGAGTAAGAGAAAACCATAGGAACTAGTAAAAGAGGGGCTGTCAAGGAGTTTATACTAAAAAGAGACACATACACAAATAAATATAAGTATGTTTGTACTTATTACAGAGAGGGTTCAAAGGAGGAGAGAGGTCGAGTCTATCAAAATAGTGAAGGATAAAGAAAAATTTGATATAGAAGGATGCCGGAAGTGGGTGAGGATGTTCCCACGGAGAGATGACATTAACAAATCCTGCTCATTATGGTGGGGGTGGGAGACAAAAGTGACTCTGGGGCCAGACTGCCTGGATTTGAATCCTGGGAATGCACTTACCAGCTGTGTGATATGGACCAAATCACTTCAACCTTGTGGGCCTCAAGTTTCTTCATCTTCAAATTGAGGACAATAATAGTACACACATCATAGGGTTGTTACGAGGATTAGATAATTTAATATTTGTAAGGTTCTTACATACACAATATGTACTGTATAGAAGTGTCAATTAAGGGGCACCTGGATGGCTCAGAGAGCATCCGACTCTTGATTTCAGCTCAGATCATGATCCCAGGGGTGTGGGATTGATTCCACGTCAGGTCAGGCTCTATGCTGAGTGTGGAGCCTGCTTAAGATTCTGCCTCTCTCCCTCTGGCCCCTCCCCACAGCTTACACTCTCTCTCCCCCTCTCTCTAAAGTGTTAGTTAAATAAATAAATAAATACATGGGGACTTGGAATTCTGTGGAACAATTTGGAAATTATAATGATTAGAGTCCAAGGTGGGTGGGGAGAAGAAATGGTGAGTCATAAGGCCGGAGAGGCCAGCGAGGGCCAACTCATGGAGGCTCTTCATAAGGTATGTGGACTTTTTCTGTAAGCAACTGATCAGATTCAAGTTTTTGAAACACCATGCTAGCAGCAGGGTGAAGCTTACTGAGTAATGAGGTGAGGTTAGAGGCAAAACATGAGGAAAGGGAACTGAGACGGCGAGAAGAGAAAGAGCGGGAGTGAGTGAACTGCAGAGCATTAAGAAGGCAAAATCGACGGCGTTTGGTCACTAATTGGATGCGAAGAGTAAGGCAAAAGGGAAAGGATCTATTGACTCCCAGGCTTTCAATTGTGTTACTGGTTAGCTGAGAAGGAAGAGAAGAGGAGGAGCGCACATGTCTTTAAGGAAAGGTAATCCCTCTGTTTTGTGAGTGCTGGGATTGAGTACTTCTGATACTCAGACTAAGATGATCAGACTCTCTGGGAAGTAGAGGCGTGGGGTACCATCTGATGTATGGCTGTGACCTCAGGGGAAGAGTCTAAGCTGGACATGCAGATTCAGAGTCAACATTGTGTAAGCGGTTGTGGGAGTCATAAAATTAGAAGGGCTGTTTTAGGAATAGTACGAGAAATCCAAAGTAGAACTCTGTGGAGCATCAACACTTGGAGAGGAGACAGCTGAAGAGGAAAAAAAAATTGGCATAGTGGTGGAAGAAACAAGAGTGACTTCTTAAATCTTTTTAATGTTTCTATTTTTGAGAGAGAGAGAGAGACAGAACACAAGTGGGGGAGGGGCAGACACACACACACACACACACACACACACACACACACACACACACACACACAAAATCAGAAGCATGATCCAAGCTGTCAGCACAGAGCCTGATGCAGGGTTCAAACTCACAAACTACAAGTTCATGACTGAGCACATAACCAACGGAGCCACCCAGGCACTTCTGAAAAAAAAAATAGTGACTTCTTAAAAGCCAAGGAAAGGAAAATAGGAGGATAATGACTGAAGCCCAGATTGCTGCATAAGAATTTGGACAAAAGAAGGACAAAACACATTTCATTAGGTTCGGCAGGACAAAACACATTTCATTAGGTTTGGCAGTTATGAGCTAATTGGCTCTGGACCATAAAACAAAGTAGCAAAAGCTGGAGGTTAATTACAGTGGGCAAAGTAGCCACATTTGGTGCTCCTCCCATATCCTTTGGCATTGCCATTCCCATACCTGCTGATGGCTTCCGATGCAAGCACTCCCACTTTCTTCTATCTTTGTGGCCAGCAGGAACCCAGCTTTGTCTCGGAGCTGGCCAGAAGTGCTAGAGAGTCAGTGTCACTGGGAGCAACCCTCTGTGATCCATAATGAGAGGTGATTGGTAAGTACCCCAAGGATTCCCCCCTTCAAAGAAGAAAAGCTCTCAGACATGTTCTAATAGTTTCTCCAATGTCCTCAATGAGATTCAAATCTCAGTTTCTTCCCACAGTAGTACCCTAGGCATTGACATATCCTGTATTGATTCTTTTCTTTCTCTAACTCACTTCCCCGTCCCCCTGGCTGGGATGGTCTCCCAAATAAGTCACTTTCAGAGCCATCTTCTGGGAGTGCCCACCCTAAGGCATTAGGTAATAAAAGTTATAAGAGACAAAGATTAAGACAAATTAGAGTATTTAAGCTTGACTATGAAGGAAAAAGAAAGAGGTATAGGGCAGTAGCTAAAAGGTGAAATAGGGTAAGAGACTTTTTTTCCCCTTTATATCATGGAGAAAATCAAGCAAGTTTATATCCTGAGAGGAAAGAGCCCATAGAAAAGGCCTGAGTGTATAGAACAGGTGGAAAGTCAAGGGATCAATGCCCCTGAGACAGTTTGTTGCACAAGCAGATAGTGGAGGGAAAAGGGCATATTCTTGCTGAGTAGGAGGAAAGGAGATGGTGGTTGTGGAGACAGATAAGCGTGTGTGCAGATGTTCTGGTGGCCATAAAAAAACAGAAAGAGCTCAGTTTCTCAGGGTAAAGAGGATTAGGGTTAAGGTATAAATTTTTGTTTGAGCAACAAAAATGATAAATGTTGAGACTAATAGTATGCCTTCATTTAGGTGAAAAGAGAACAATTTAGAAAGCTAAGTCAAGAAACAAGTAATACAGCAACATGAACATGAACGAAGAACTACTTTTAAAGGAGAAAATGATTAAATTGTCAAAGCTGTAGACAAGCTGAGGTGATAGGAAAAGACTTTGTATTTTTCAATTTTCTGATTTCTCAGTGATTTTGGAGACAGAACTCACTTTTGGGATGCTAGACTTGTAGCTCTCCACTCAAATGATAAAGGAGTAAGTGATTGGGGAAAAGACAGAGAAGGGTAAACAGAAGAGCCTTGATCAGATAATAAATCAATAAAATAGATTCATAGCAGTTTAATGGAGAAAGATCTTTCCAGATATACCAAGTGCCCATATTTGAAACCCATTAGCTATTTGGTTGTGTTATATGAATTTGCCTGAATTTGACCATTTTTAATTACAACTATTGTAATTTCATATGATTCAACCCAGCCCTCAAAAAAGTCATGAGTTAGGTTACTTACTGACTGGAAGTCAGATTGTCAGGTCGTCTGCGTCAACTATTAAGTCTACAGGGAATACCTGAGACATGAAGCTGCCGGGGTTACTTTGTGGTTCATGAGACACATGGCTGGAGGATAATGAGGGACAAATTATTGATTTCATTGTTACTGTTTGTTAATAATGTATACTCAATGTAAAGAATAACAATTTCTTGGGGCACCTGGGTGGCTCAGTCGGTTGAGCATCCGACTTCAGCTCAGGTTGTGATCTCACAGTTTGTGGGTTCGAGGCCCACGTCAGGCTCTGTGCTGACAGCTGGGGCCAGGAGCCTGCTTCAGATTCTGTGTGTCCCTCTCTCTCTGTCCTTCCCCCACTCATATTCTGTCTCTCCTTCAAAAATAAATGAACATTAAAAAATAATAATTTCTATAACAGTATTAGAAATAAGCCGCTTTCTTTGTGCTAGGTTTTCACAAATATTCAGAAAATAAAAGTCTTTCTGTAGACTCCTTAGCTTTTTATTCTATAAGTATTCTTGAAAGTAAAATAGCTCTCAATTTTACTCAACATAGTAGAATGAAACTGAGTGGCCATTTATCTGCTAATGACATTAAATGAAAGCAACTTAAGTGAACTTGATTATTTGGACCTTACTACTTGCTTCACTACTTTTTTCTCAAATGTAATTGCTTCAAGGCCAATGATAAAGGGCATGTAAAATGCAATTAACAGATGAAAAATATCTCTTGTGATTTGATATTAAACGGAAGTGATGGAGTGTGACATTTAAAAAATGGTATCAGAGGTGCACACTTTGCATTCACTTTAATTATATCAATTTCAGATTCTAGAACACTGCACTTCCACACATACTTAATTAAATTATGTCAGCATCAACACTTTTAGGTCAAAAAAAATTTGGGGGAGGAAGTTTCAAAGACAGGTAAGATGAGGACAATAAATCTTTGCCTTTCAGGTTACTGGACCAGAATAAGCTCCTGAAGTCTTTCTTACTTGTAAAGATCTGTGGTTGTAATAAAAAGTGATTTGAATGGAATTCAAAGCCCTTGAGACAACTGACATTATCTTGAGCATATTTTTGGGCTCACGGAGGGGAGTGATCTGTATTGATTTCACAACTCTCCATAAGTAATTTCAGACGTGTACATTTTTGAAGATGTAAAAAACAACAACAGAGAGACTAAGAAATTTTTTTAACAATTAAGAATTAAATTATTAATTCCTCTTTGAAAAAAATTTTAAAGCTCTAATTTATATCCATTTTACAGGTCAGAAGCTAAAACTTTAAGATCTTCCTGTTTAGGTGGTGAACAGCTGGTTTTACTGTTGATATACAAGTTTCCCCGTAACATCATGCACTAAATTCCTATTCTCCGTGTTGCTTTCAAGGGATTCTGTGAAGGTGCAGGAATTATATATACTTTCCCCTTATTCCTATTTATGCTAATAGTGATGTTCTTTTTGCCCTTTCCAGTATTCATGGCCTGCCCTCTTTTCCATTTTACCCTTTTCCTAGAGACATTTCATGATAAAATTTCAAGTGATAGACATTTAGGCTCTTTTTGTGATTTGGCTATTGTTGAAAGTGCTGCTAGGAACTTTGGGGTACATGTACCTTTATGCATCAGCACTCCTGTATCCCTTGGGTATTAATTGATGAATGGATCAAGAAGATGTGGTATATATATACAATGGAGTCCTACATGGCAATGAGGAAGAATGAAATCTGGCCATTCGTAGCAATGTGGATGGACCTCGAGGGTGTCAGGCTAAGTGAAATAAGTCAGGCGGAGAAGGACAGATACCACATGTTTTCACTCACAGGTCTAACAAGAGAAACCTAACAGGGGACCATGAGAAGGGGAAGTGGGGAGAAAAGAGTTAGGGAGAGGGAGGGAGGCAAATCATGAAAGACTCTTGAATACTGAAAACAAACTGAGGGCTGAAGGGGGAGGGGGGAAGGGGAAGGGGGGTGATGGTCATGGAGGAGGGCACTTGTGGGGAACAGCACTGGGTGTTATATCGAAACCAACTTGACAGTAAACTATAAATTAAAGAAAGAAAGTTCAAGTGAAAGGCATTGAAGGAAGTCCGAAGTCCTCTTGTAGGGGCCACTCGTTATACCATAGTAGCAAGCAAGTCTTTGGGGCATATTGGTTAGCTTAGATTCTGAAGAAAGTATCTAGAGCCACAGAGAATACCAGCTCTGGACATTTTGAGACAGTTATTTGCTGGGGCTAAAATTGAGAGAGTAAAAGCTTCCAAGTTAGGTATCCCCTAACTAATTGAAATAATTTAAGGAACTCTTTTGTAAGCTAAAATTAATAATATATGTAGAGTTTTATTGAACCATTTACATTTTTTCCCCTGAGACACTGAAGATACATTCAAGTTCTTTCACTAACGCATACATTTTCCTTTTAAAATGAAACATCTCCAATTAAAGCCTATCACTAGGTAGAGAATAAATGCACAAATCCTACGTGTCCAAGCTGGTAAAATATCACGGCATAAGCCCACCCACATAATTATCTTCTACGTCGAAAACCTTGCCAGCAATCCAAAGGCCCCTCGAGCCTTTCCCAATGGCTCCTCCTTCTCCACTTCCCAAAAGAAACCATTGTCTTGACTTTTATTGCATAGATTAGTTACACCTATTTTTGAGTGCTTTTTAAAGAAAATATTCATGGGGCGCCTGGGCAGCTCAGGGTTGAGTGTTGGACTTCAGCTCAGGTCAGGATTTCACAGTTTGGGGGTTCAAACCTCGCATCAGGCTCTGTGCTGACAGCTAGCTCAGAGCTTGGACCCTGCTTCAGAATCTGTACCTCCCTCTTTCTCTGACCCTCCCCCGCTCGTGCTGTCTCTCTCCATCTCTCAAAAATAAATACAAAAAAAACATAAAAAAATTTTAAAAAGAAGAATGTTCAGGTTTTTAATCGGTGTGGATTCTTTCACTCAACATTATGTTTATGAAATTTCATTCAAGGAGTTGCAAGTAGCTGTAATTTCATTTCCATTGCTGAATGCTGTTCTGTTGTATGAATACACCACACTGAACAACCCAGTCTACTGCTCATGAGCATCTGAGTTATTTCCATTTGCGGGCTATTAGATATCACTACCAGCAACAGTTTTGCACATGTCTCTTGGTATAAGTGTTCACTTTCAGTAGATAATTCCAAACAGATTTCCAAAGTGGCTGCACTAATTTAAAATCTTACCAGCTGTGACTAGGGATCCTACTTTATATTTTAGTCCTAATTTTTAAAGTTTATTAGTGGGGTTAGGAGCTCAGAAGTATCACCTCTGTCCAAATGCAGCATAGGGATTTTATATATTCCATCTAAGGTAACTAAACTGTCTTCTTGGTCTCTTGTTATTGTGACCTACTTCCTAAATGTAGCTGTTCACACTCTAGCTGGAAGTGTATGCTGTGAACGTAGATAATACCATATGGCAGCGTACCAGTGTGATGATTTCATGTATAAGTAACCACTTTAACATCATCTTAAATAGTTGTGGATTCATTGGCCTGAAAAGAGCAATGTCAAAGTAAAGCCATTCAGAGGATGGGGCACTGGGCCTGGACACTGGGATAAAATGGACACTGAGGTTTTCCTAATGTACTTACTGCTTATCAGTGTTTGGATGACAGATATCAGACCTTTTGCAATACATCACTCTAGAAGGTAGTCTTCATTAAATTGACAACAGGTGCCTGAAACTTCTGATCTATTTCTTTTAAGTAGGTCAAAGCCTTTTATTAAAGTTCCTTATAAATCCTAATACTCTTATTTCAGAAATTCTTATGAATTATTCCTACTTTTTGCTCAGTTCAGAGAAAACCTATGAGATATAATCATTTACCTTAAATAATCCTGGGGCCAGGAACAATTCCAGAAATAAATTTGCAAAATGAAATGTCTGTCCCTTTAACTTGCCTTTGAAAAGTTCAGTGAGACTTTGGAGATGGCGTGGAGAGGAAAAGAGAATGGCATTCTTAATTTATTTGTAAGTAATGTATATGTATCTGTAATTTTTCTTCTTCCTGATGTTCAGGAGAAACTGAACAAGCAAGTTAAACTTGTAGCCTTCAAAGAGGACCTCCCCTCTTCGCCTCACACACCTTAAATGAGAGAAAAAGAAATGGAGATATAATCTCTGACTAATAAATGAAAGATTAAGAGAGGCTTACTCTCTGTGGTAGTTCCAGCCCAAAGTTTCTTTCCTCCCCCAACATTTCTTTAACCACAAAGTCCTTTATCAACCTCTTGATTGCCTTTTTTTTCTTTTTAATTCCATGAATGATCACTAACTTCCAATACAGCGTCTGTGTTCTTCACTACCTTTTCTTCTGTGCATGAAGTCATGTGTCAAATAGTGCTGTCATCAAGTGTCTGGTGATAATAAAAAAATACACATACCCAGTAACCTAAAGGTGAGGTATTCATGTTCAAATCTACGCACGCTGTCTTCTTGCCATTTGCCTTCCACAGCATCTATTGATTTAGTTAATTTAGATAATACATTTGGCCTAGACCCCGGCGACTTTTTCAAGAAACAATAGAAATCCTTGTTAGGCAATAAAAAATTAAAAAAAAAAAAAGGAAAGCAAGATTGGGGTTAAGGAAGGAAGAGGACGTGTAGGCAAATGAAAGTCCCTCTTGTACATTTTCACGGGCATAAGTCAGTACATGTGTGACTGGTAGGTTTAAAGAGGGGTCTTCCCCTTATGCAGGGCAGAAAGCAACTTCCTCCTGTCCCTCAGATTGAAAAACCTCCATCTGCGAAGGGTGGAGACTTCTCAGCTATCTTCTTGCCCCTGCCCCCCAAGGCTACTCTGGCAGCTCTAGAGTTGGGGAAGAGAGGAAAAAGAAAGGGTAGAAAGTCTTCTTTGCCTGGAATGGTTTGATCTGAACCTTATTTGCATCTGAATAATAAAGTGAAATATATCTGAAATTTTGCACTTAGTGAATATTTAAAGCTGATGTATGTGTGAGCTGTTATTGTGGGTCTCATGTGTGAATCCCCCCACCCCCATCACTGAAAATTGCTTGCTTGCAGTTTCCTTGACTCTGGGAACTCTTCCATCTCTCTACTTAACTACACATCCCCTTCAGCAAGATCTTGCTGGGCAGAGGGAGCTGAGCAGTAAAAATAAAGGTTATGTTACAAATTTTTTTTTTCAGGAGTCTGAGTCTGAAAACAATTGCTGGCATAAATTTTAATTTTCAACCATTATATTTTACTCTTACATTAGATGGCAAATGATTAAAAGATACAATTAGGTTTAGTTATTGTTTTTGTCAATGGTAGCTTTCTTTCTAGGTTGTTAAAGATCTGAAATTAACATATATATCTTTGAAACTTGATTTACTCTCTTCTGTCTTCTTTTTACAGTGAGAAAACAAAACTTTAAGTTTATACAGTTATTTTTTTAGCAGAGTAAATTCTAGAAAGAGGGTCTCCTATGTCCTCAACCACTGTTCTTTCAACATTGTGCCTTTAGAGTAGATACTTAATAAAATGATTGTTTTATGAGTGATGCTAGTGTTTCTTTGTATGGCCTATCTTTAAGTACTTTAAGCACTTTCTAAGGTATGAAGTCCCTTAGTACTGTTCTAACCTGATTCTTAAAGAATATTTTAAAAAAAATCTTATTTTATTTATTTTGAGATGGGGGAGGGGCAAAGAGAGAGAGGGAAAGAGGGAATCCCGAGCAGGGTCCATGTGCAATGTGGAGCCTGAGTCAGGACTCAGTCCCACAAACCATGAGATCAAGACCTGAGCCAAAATCAAGAGTTGGACAATTAAGTGACTGAGCCACCCAGGTGTTCCTTAGCTCATCTTTTTAAGATTATCTTTTTCAGTTTAATTGAAGACAAATGACAATTGCGACATTTTAAAAAAGAAATTTAACTAAGGAAGCTAAAAGTCTCTGTTATAGTTTAAATAGTGAGCAAATTGTGTGCATGTATTTATGATACATACCGTTACAATAATTTATAGTTTTCCTGAGGCCAAACAATTGCATAATTAATGACAGCATTAAATTCTCCATATACTGGCATTGGTATAATCATCAATTCATAGAGCAAATATGAATTGATAGAAAAATTTAAATTTTTCTTTTTCATTTCAATATTTCTGCCTATAAAGTATTTTTTAAAATGCTTGAATAATTACTGAATACATTTGGCATTCTTGGTAAACATAGGATTTGGGATTATGGTATTTCTTACTCTGGAAAGACTTTATTCAGGCACCAACTTCAGTTGGATTATGCAAATATTCTAATTACTTTGAGTGGAAATGATTCTTCTTCAGAATGTTTTGTAATAGTCCTGCTAAACAACTTAAAGTCATTATTTGGTCCTTCGTAGCCTCTAAGCTTATTTGAAATTGAAAATGTAATTGAAATTATTCTTCTTTTTCACTCTTATTTTGCATTAACTCATACCTTTCTCCTTCCCTCCCTCTTTCTCTCTCTCTCTCACACACACACATACAGACACACATCCATACACATAACATATTTTATAGAGTTTTATTTATAGTTCTCTCTCTCAGGTATTTTATATATATTTGAGTATCTAAGCAATTTTTATACTGATAAAACATCATCATAAAATACAGGCTTATAGAGGCACCATGGAAGAATAAGTGGGCAAACATTTTGTTATTTCAGAGGGTCAAATTAAGACCAATATCTAGAAATTACTGGAAGCAGATTTCAGCACAACAGAGATTATGGCTTTCTCTCAATCAGACTATTCAAACATAGAAATGGTTTCTTGGTGAGGAAGTGAGGCGTCTATTAACAGAAGGAGTTAAGCAGAATCTGATTTTATTCATATTGAGAGAAATTTAATGGGCTTTAGTTGACGTAGAAGACATCTATAAGTCCTCCAAACTCTAGGATTTTAAGGTTCTTATTTAGTTCTGAATCCAAGTCGCAAATTCATATTCAGAAATGAAACTACATAATTTTAAAGGGTTTGCTAATAATATGTCTGCTCAAACATATTGGATTCTTATTTAGTTCTGAATCCAAGTCACAAATTCATATTCAGAAATGAAACTACATAATTTTAAAGGGTTTGCTAATAATATGTCTGCTCCAGCTAATCGGGCCAAGATCAGGTCTGACCAGGAATTACTGCCAAAACGTGCAATTAAAAATTATACAATTTGGGTGTGGGCACCAGAGAGCAAGTTTTACTTTTGAATATGCAAGGGTGACTTGAACTAGCTAGTTTCTCTTGGAGCACCGAAGCCTCAAGGCTTTGGGTTGAGAAAGACCAGTGTGTGAATCCACTGGAGCCTTGCCCTATGACATGAGAGGCTGTAGTCACTAGCTCAGTAAAGCTTAAAGCAAAAGGAAACCTGTTGCATTTCTCACAAGATTTAGTGTCACTGCTCGTGTTTATTGGAAAGTGATAAATGAAAGGTTTGTTGAATTCTGAAGTGATTTTTATTTTAATGATGATTTATATGCTCACTTGCTTTCAAGTGAAATATTAGATTATATAAATATAATATTATGATTTTCTGCTCCATAGTGGAACCAAACTTTTGTTTCTGTAAATATACATTAGGAATGGTTATATCAGCCAAAATGCAATGTATACAATAAATAGAAAGACAGTCAATTAAAACATTTTTTCTCATATAGTAAATGACATAATAACTTCCATATAGTAAGTAATGTTCAAAGGGACACTGGTAAATGACATTCTTTCTTGTTTTTAGAGGCTGGTACTATTCTAGAATAGCAGAAAAATTTCAGGATATGGATCAGTGTAAGGGGTTCATTGCAAGACCAGTTTGGGTCTGCAGCTTCTAAGAGGATTCCTTATGATACCTCTATCAGTTGTTTGTAACAGAACCATCTTCTTCCCCTGGGAACCACGTATTAGTTTTTACTGAAAGATAAGGGCATCACAGCAGGTGTAGTAAAATGATTATACTTTGATTCTGAGTCTCTTCTTTACAAAGAACTTGCCAATGACACGAGCAAGGGGGCCCAGCAGGATTTTCTGGTCCTTGCCGATCTGGCTGGGGTGGTACAGAATCTCTGTTCTGACTTGTACACTGGCAGATTTTATCTTGCCAGTTGTGTATTTCGGCGTTCACCACAAACTTGGGGACAGCCAAGTGTCATTTTATTCCCAAGTTCATGGTGAAGGACTCACTTTAAATACACAGGGAGAGCTGGGTACTGATGTGGGTTGCATCACAGTCTCTAATCCAGTATTTCTTAGACAATATCTTTCTAGTCAGCTGATTAGACTGGTGGCTTTGTGGCATTTGGCACATTCATTTTAAAGATGTATCTGTTTAGTACACCCACCTGGTTCCTGTCAAAGCGATGAGCTGTTCAGAAGAACAAACAAAAGTCTAGAGTTTACAGGATATAATTGAAAGCAATAGGACTATGTGTCTCCTCTCCCTCCCCGAAACGATTGTGTGGTATCTTCTTGGGAAATTCACTTAATATTATAAAGACAAAATGAATTAATGTGACATTTTCAAAGATATGTCATACTTGGAAATTTCCAGAATGTTCTGAACTAAAAGAGAAGATTTTAAATAAATGAAATAAATGTTGGTTAAATGGGAAAAAAAAAAAGGAATTTCTTAGCTGGTGTAAGCTTAGGTTAATAAACTCCTGGAAGACAAGGGTTAGAAGCCATCCCACATAATTATTACATGGCCTAAAATTGTAAGCTGACTTGAATCAAAGGACTCTGTCTTGTGTGGACAGCTCTGCTCGCCCTTCATTTGTGGGTTAACAGAGCAGTCCGCATATGACATATTTGCACAATGTTGTGTGAATAGGGAAAGGCTGACAAAGGTTTCATGGTACTTTTTCCCATTAGAGGATACTAGAGTGCCATGATAATGCTGTACCTGACATGTGGGCTTTGGAGTTGCCTGATTGGTGAGAATTGAATCTCACAAGTCTTCCTCCATTATTCAATCTGAGATACTTGGAGGGAAAGAGAGCACTGTTTGTAATTACACCAGGACAACACAGTATCTTGCCTATAAAAAAATCAGTCTGCTCAGTTCTGTTAACCCACCAAAGCTGAAGAGCCATTAGGAACCCCAGCTTTGTCCGAAGGGGTTAACAATGTATTTTTGAGGCTGCGAAATAGGTGACAAGATTTGAGATTTGTAGCACAAATATTCTTTTTCCCGCCTCCTAAATTAGACCCAAACCAAGATCATTGTTGCCCTCAATGGTAATACCCACTTGGCCTCCCTGTTCCTGTATGGAATCACAGCGTTTCAGGGATCCAGAGAACAAAATGCAGTTAGTTGGAAACTCAGCATGGTTTCTTATTATTTGTTAATGCCTGAGTCACTCAGTTGAGAAACTTGTGTTTTAAGAGGAGGAACGCAGGAATACAAGAGGCAGGACAGCACAGGAAAATGTGTGAGGGTAAAACTAACCTTTCACTACATGCCATTGAATTTATATTTAAGTGTGATCAATACAATGTGAACAAAAAGTGTCCTATGGTGTTCACAGGCGGATGAACAAGAGGTATCCATCCTGTCGCTTGGCTCCTTTAAAGCAGGGCACAGAATCAGCCGGCTGCTGTTATGTGGCACTGTGTACATCTCTGAGTAGCTCTTCCCGCCACTGAGTAAAGAGGACAGAGTCAGGCTTCAGAAGGTGTGTTCAGTCAGATTTAGGTAGGTTATTAAATTCTGATGATTTTTCTTAAAAGCTAATTCAGACAAAAGGAAGCTATGGGCCTGACCCATCAGGATAAATGGCTTAGAACCAATCGGCCCTGCGGTTTTGTAGATTTGACTTTAAAAATGGAGTCTTATGGAGGTGGCTGGGTGGCTTGGTCGGTTAAGTGTCTGATTCTTGATCTTGGCTCAGGTTATGATCTCACAGTTCGTGAGACCGAGCCCCCGTCGGACTCTGCTGCCAGTGAGGAGCCTGCTAGGGATTCTCTCTCTGTCCCTCTCTCTCTCTCTGTCCCTTCCCTGTGCTCTCTCTCTGTCTCTCAAAATAAATAAAATAAACTTAAAAAAATAAAAAATCAAGATTTAAGGATAAATATTAATAAAGAGAAATGATCAAATTGTGTCCGAATCTGGGGGAAAAACAAAGAATATCACATGGAAAGTGAGACTGAAAAATGGGGAGGTATAATCTGCAAGAAAAGAATCTGGCTTCTTCCCGTGGAAAAATCTATCTTGGAGGTTTTTTGTTTCCGTAATTTTCAAGGGGGAAAGCTACCCTTTATGAATTTGTCTGTGTGGCTGGGACTTTGTACACAACTCAATGCATATTGGGAGTGGCAGTTTGGCTGGAGGTGGGCTTGGGGAGGGCAAGGTGGCTAGGGTATTTTTTTGAGGCTATGTTGCCTGGGAGACACAGTGTTTTTACCAAGGTTTTGTGCTTATCGGGGTGACTTTACAATCACCTTCCTGCTTCATTTCAAGAGGCCCACGTTCATGTTGTGTGTTTAGACCTGGAACACTTTGAAAACCACCCACGTAAGGCATGAAAGGGCTGCATATTTCTGCAATCTGTTGACATGAGTTAATGACAAATGTTAATACCCAATAATATATGTCTGGACAGTGGACAGATCTATGTAAGCAAGAGAAATGGACTGATCTTATACTGAGATGAGCCACAGTTCCCCCTGCTTTATTTAAAATATTTTATTATAACTTTTTAAAAATTATAACTTCTCTTGTGCCTTTTGCAATGTCTCATTTTCTCTCTATTCTCACACCCATTTAATTTAGCAAGCACATGCTTCTGATGAAAGTTTTAATGGTTAACTGGAAAGTTTTAATGGTTATCCATTCATAGGCATGTTGGGTAGGAATCAAACTGCTTTATGTACAAAGACAAAGTTCGTAAAGTAATTCCACTTTTTATAAATGCTTTCATGAGGAATAATTTTATTACCAAACACAAAAGAAAACAACAACTTTCCAGTGACGGAATGGTGGCTTGCTGTGGCTGGATACACAGTACGATTTAAAACTTAATATTCAGGGTACTCCTTAAGCTGCATAGCTTGCTGACCTTGTTCTCATCTAGGAAGTTTTGCTGCTACAGACAATTGACAAGATGCAGATCCATGCTGTACCCACTTACTAGGATTTTCTTTTGGAACTGATTCCAAATGGGATTTTCTTAAGGAGTATCTGGTTTTAAGCTGGGTATACAAAGCTTGGAAGAGCAGAACGTGGAAAAATCAGGGTCAAACAACTGGTCATTAAATTTAAGAAAGAAACTAGATTTACGTAAACATGTTATCCACCCTCCTTGCCCCATTCGAGGTCTTCTTTTATGGTGAGCAGCCGGAAACATAGCTGCCTTGGGTTAATTAGGGAAAAAAGTCTGAATGTTGAGTAAGATAGTTTTGGAGTGAGTTTGTCATATTTCTATTCTATATATTTTTATATTTCCAGGTGGATATCATCAGAAATCCTCATCGAGGCAAGTGAAAGTCACTCTGATGTATCAAAGCCATACTTCTTGCATACTTTACAGCTTTGCTATTCAAAGCACGGCCCTCAAACAAATAGCAGCTTCACCTGGGAGTTTGTTAGAAATACATGATCTTGTGTCTTCCTGTGGAAACTACTGAATCTGCATTTTACCAAGATCCCCGGGTAATTTGTTTGCACACTAAAATTACAGAGGTATTGCTTTATAGTGTTCTCTTTGCCCATTCCCCGCCTCCTTTTTGCCTAATTTGCACATGTACTTAGAAAAGATTCAGTTATTTGAATATGGAGTGCTTTGTGTGTCTCTGCAATGATTGATTTAATGTCGTGCTCTTTCTCTACCAGTGGCAAACGTCCAGGCTACCAAAGCTTGGGGTCCTTAAGAAATGATTACATGCTATAACCAACTCTGTGGAAGGCACATTTATCTACACAAACTGTAAGCAGGAAGTTGTCGTTAAATAAAATTACACAACACACACCAAACTTTTGTGTGAGATTGTGGAATGTGAAGCTGATCCACTACTAACATTCATCAAAGAAAACCATAGAGAAATACTGTTTCACCACTAGGTGGAAATAGAGTAATTTCCAGCATATTTTTCAGGGCAAGGAGCTACTACAGGAGGAAAGCTAAAAGGAACCCAAGAAATCATTTGGTATAATTCTTACCTCCTTAATTTCAGAGCTGAGAAAACTGAGTTTCAAGAGATATTAAGTGAAACTGCATCTGTCTTACAAATGGCAGTCTTCTACGGTAGAGGGAAGAGTTGCTGGTGATTTCTGATTCTTCAACCATTTTCACCTATATGAATACTGTGTTATGAATCCTTCAGCATGACCAGCAGCACAGTCACTTATATTTGTCAGGATAGGTTTAGGATGAAACTGTTTTTCTTTGTCCCTAGATTATGTATTTAGTAATATTTATATATTTAGTAATACAACTAATCTCAATCAAATGATAATACTCCCTTTGCCCAATGAAGAGATATACTCAGCCATCCCATAAAGTCATGCAAGATTTTAATCAGAGTTGTCTTTACAACATTTTTGGTTTTTACATTTCCTATTGGGTTCAAGTGGCCTAGAACAGAACTTCAGTTAGCAGGTTAACGTTTTTCAGAACTTGAAATCCATTACCATTGTTTTTAAGAAAGGAAGGGAATCCAAATTTAGGGTTTGAGGGACATTAGAAATAATCTACTCCAATCTCTTTTGCATTAGAGAAAAGGGATTAAGTATTTTGGCCTATATCTTTCTGTTGTTTGTTGTTGTGTGTTAACTATTTCCTCTCATTACATCAAAGAGCGTATTTAAAATTAAGTTTTAGGTAATACCTCTGTGTTTAAAAACTATTTTTTTTAATGTTTATTCATTTTTTTGAGAGACAGAGACAGAGCATGAACAGGGAAGGGGCAGAGAGCCCACAATCTGAAGCGGGCTCCAGGCTCTGAGCTGTCAGTGCAGAGCCGGAAACGGGACTCGAGTTCATGGACTGTGAGATCGTGACCTGAGCTGAAATCTGAGGCTTAACTGACCCAGCCACACAGGTGCCCCTAAAAACTATTTCTTAAGTACTTATGTATTTAGTACCATTTTCCTTTTGATATTTCTATAATATGGTTGATTATGATAATCTAAAAATTAGTATTCCATGGTGACAATAGTCAAAATACAAAAATGGATCAAACATGTCGAATCAGCACATCAAGCATGCAAGTCCAAACACACAGGGGCTGCCTCTCTAGGAGGCAGGGGCAGCAGGCTGTCTGTCCTGAGTGTTTGGAAGCCAGCACTTGCGTCGCTGACTGAGCAAATGGCCTGCTCAGCAGCCCTCAGAACTTGAACATTTTCTCAGCCTTCGAGCCTCGGGTGTGGGACATGCAGGCTCTTAATAGCACAACAATGTGGCCTGAGTCACTCAGTATTAAATGGTACCACAAAAAAATTGGGGTGACCCTACAAAGAGGGCAGGAACTTGAAATAAAAGAGATCCACTGCAGGGGAGTCAATGTCGGGAGGCAGGTTGGGAAGTAACCAAGCTCAGGTTTCAGTTTGTCGAGGGCGGGATAGGAACCAGCGTCTGGGCATGGGCGCCTGTGTACCCTCAGCTTCTGGAGCACAGAGCTCAGGCAGCCAGGCGCGCTCCTGTTCCACAAGCTGTGAACTGAGAAGGACTGGACAGGGATTCTTCTTCTACCACTTCCCAAACACTCCCTGCCTATCAGTCTCTTGCCAATAATTGAAAGAACACTAGCAAAAATTTAGTGGAGCTCAGAGTTAATGGACGTAAAGTGCCCAGAAAGCAGGATCCCTAGGTGGCTCAGTTGGTTAAGCATCAGGTCATGATCTCCCAGTCTGTGTGAGTTTGAGCCCCATGTTGGTCTGTGGTGCTGAGAGCTCAGAACCTGGAGCCTGCTTCAGGTTCTATGTATCCCTCTCTCTCTAACTCCTCCCGCCCCCCACGGTCATCTCTCTTTTAAAAATAAATAAACATTTAAAATTTTTAAATTAAAAAAAAGGACCTGGAAGCACAGCATCTAGCAAGAGCAGACACTCAGTAAATGGACCTTACCTCATCCCAACTCACTCCCACAGGGACCTGGGATCACAAAGGCAGATACTGTGACAGGTAGACTTTGAAAAGTAGAACGTCCTACACAACAAATACAGGGAACTATTATAATTAAAGGCAAAGAGGAAACACTCTGGAGTCTCAATACTTAGGAGTCTGAGAACAAACTATGAAGGGCACACTCAGCTAGGAATACAAAGGAATAACATTCTTGATTCGTTACCTTTAATAGCAATGACAAACTGAAACTTCTTAAGGAGTTTTAGTTTGTAAACTGAACCTCCTGGGACACCTTCCCCTACCCTGCAGCTTCTGATGAAATCGGCTAACTCAAATCAGGTGCCACCCTTCCTGAGGCCCTAACTGGAGGAGGGCACTGAGGGGTTGGAGGTGGCCTGAAGGTGGGGAGGACAGATTCTCTCAGGAAGGTATGGGATGTGGGTTAGTCCCGGACTAGGAGCCCAGATGAGGGAGGCAATGAAGTCTATCAATCAGCCAGCCACACGACCACCTTTCAACCAATTTCTGCCACCCAAGCCCAGCTCAGACTCGTCGATTCTATAGGGTATTTCGAAGGAAAAAGCGTGGCGGCCTGCAGGGAAAACGGGGGCGGAGGGCCCAGGCGAGGTGGGACCGGGGTCCCGGTGGCCCCTCAGGCTTCCCGGCTCTGCCGAGGCGCTGGAACGTGCAGGCGCTGGCGTCCTGGGCGGCGTGGGGCGCGCCGGGCGAGTTCCCGCTTGCGGGAAGCGCCGGGGGAGCCCGCCCCCCCATCCTGCCTCCGTTCCCAGGCACGTGGAACGGGTTCGCACTTGGCGACCCCGGGAGACTGGCCCTGGGGGCGTGCGGGGGGCGGGGCGGGAGCCGGGCGAGGCGCGTCTCTCATTGGCCTCTCCGTGCGGCCCGGCGCGCGCCGCTTTTATAAAGCAGCCGGGGTTGCCGGCGGGTCGCCAGCCACGCTTCCGACGCCCCGCTCGGCTCCGCTCGCTCCACGCTCCCGCCCGCCCGCGCCCACCATGGCCACCCTTCAGCAGTTGGTAGGAAGATGGCGCTTGGTGGAGAGCAAAGGCTTTGACGAATACATGAAGGAAGTAGGTGAGGCTCCCGGCCATGCGGCGCCTGGAACGTGGCGAGCGTGTTTCTGTCCCCAGGTCCCCTTTAGCGTGCTGAGCTCGGCGGCGGGGCGTGCTGGGCTATCGACCCCCAAACCCTGTGCCCCGTGCGCCTCCCAGCCGCCCCCCCAGCCCCACCACGTGGGCCAGCGGCCCGCCTGCCGCCCGCCTGAGGACCCGCGAGACGTACTTTCCCCTGGCCCACGCGGCAGCCACCGCCTGCTTCCCCGCCTTCACGCCCCTCTGCCTCCCATCCCCAGGCCTCACTTGTTCCGACCTCCGCCAGGCCGCCCCCGTAACGTGCCCTGTTTTTTCTGGTCCCACCACTCATCCTCCCCTTCCCGCCACCATCCTGCCTCTCCCAATCGCCTCATCCTGGCGGCACCCACTCCTTTTCCACCTTGCGCCCGCACCGCCTCATCTTTTGTTCCTAGGTGGCGCACGGGCCCCCAGGTCCCTCCTCCTTGGGGACGTGGGGCCAGGGCGCGGTTTCCCGCCGAAGCCCTCTGGAAGGTCTGATTGGGGCTATCGCTTCAACGCTCGCTCTGCCCTCGGCCGCGTCCCCCCAGACCTGCAGGCCCCCTGCCCGCCCTCCCCGGCCGAGCCGGGCCCTTGGGGTTGGCGCGGCCCCCAGCGCAGCGCCCGGGCATCCTCGCCCCCCGCGGCCGAGG